>NC_079190.1:56025842-56165842 GCF_029499605.1 Hyla sarda
TACATTGTATCTGAGCGGAGGGCTACATTCTACAAGGTCATATAGAGAGAGATATATATACATGGCGGTGAGTACTCACCAGGGTGGGCAGTGTGCGGCTCTCTCCCGGGCACGGTGTTCCCTCACACGAGGTCGGTGTGCAGTGATGGGCGGTATGGCAGCAGCGTGCTTACACCGGCTCTCGCCACTCCTTGTCAATATTACATCAGCCGCCGCCTACCCCTCCTCTTTCCGTCCTCCCTCCTTCCCCTGTGTTGTCTGCCAAGAGGAGCCCGAGAGCTGAAGGGGGCTATGCTAAGGCTAGTACATGCCCACCTCTCCTTCTCTGTCCCGCCTGGGGTTATCGTTACTATACTATTACTGTATTGTTGTACTATACTGTTATGGTGATGGTCAAGGCCTGATCTATGACGTTGCTTACATCCGGGTCCTCAGGGTACAGAGAGGTGACTCATACAAGTATTACTGGAATGGAGGGAAGAGAGTAGGGCTGGGGCTCTGGGCTATAACTGGGGAGACACCAGGGGTTAAATCCTGGGGGAAAAAGAGTGGGAACTCGCCCAAGATTCTCACTCAAGGGCTGGTCCTGCAGAACTCCTACTAATGGGACCGGTGTTCCTGCTGTGGAAAAAGTGCAGGAACCCTATTCCCGTGCATTCTAGCAAGACTTGAGCCCTGGGAGAAACCAAGTCTGAGAAGCCATCCTATAAGATGATCATTTAGAGATCTCTCCCGTGACCTATTTAGACCCAGGACCGTATCTATAACAAAGGGTAATCTTCTACATACAGAGAAAGAAGGTTTCTACACCAGCACAGACGGGGGTTCTTTACTGTAAGAGCAGTGAGACTGTGGAATTCTCTGTCAGTGGAATTGGTCATGGGGAACGCAATAAAACAGTTCAAAAAGAAGCCTGGACACATTTCTGGAGAGTAATGATATTAGTAGGGATGTCCCGATACCATTTTTTTTCAGACCATGCATGAGTACCGATACTTTAATTCTAGTACTTACTGATGCCAAGTACGAGTACAGTGACCCCCCCCCCCCCCCCCCCGACCTACGATGGCCCCGACATACGATCATTTCAACATACAATGACCTCTCAGAGCCCATCACATGTTGAAGGCAGCATCAACATACAATGCTTTTGTATGTCGGGGCCATCGCATAAACGGCTATCCGGCAGCGCTGACTGCTTCAGCTGCCACCGGAGAGCCGTTTACAGTGCCCGTGTGGTCCGCTGACGATCACTTACCTGTCCTCGGGCTCCGGCGCGTCCTCTTCAGGATCCCTGCATCGTCGGCGCTCTCCATCGTCATCATCACGTCGCTGCGCACGCCGTCCCGTCATCCAATAGGAGCGGTGTGAGTAGCGACGTGATGGCGGCGACGGAGAGCGAGGATGCAGAGGCCTTGCCGGAGCGTCGGGGACACCCCGGGGACAGGGCGACAGCAATGGACGGCGACATCCCGGGCAGCGGTGACGGTCTGGAGTGGCGGGGACAGGTGAGTACAACTTCTTCTAACAGTGGTCTTCAACCTGCGGACCTCCAGATGTTGCAAAACTACAACTCCCAGCATGCCCGGACAGCCATTGGCTGTCCGGGCATGCTGGGTGTTGTAGTTTTGCAATATCTGGAGGTCCGCAGGTTGTAGACCATTGTCCTTTACTTTACATTGCACGGATCCCTCAACATACGATGGTTTCAACAAACAATGGTCCGTTTGGAACGGATTACCATCATATGTTGAGGGACCACTGTACTTTTATTTTAAAGGGAATCTGACACCAGGGGGACCAGGTTTCTGGCGCTGCTTACCGTGCTGATATGTGGGTCCTTGTTGTGTACAATGGAGGCGGCTGCTGTAGTATGAGCAAAGATTTCTCTCTTCTCCATTGGACAGAACAGGGAATTTGCATTGGCAGCGAGACCGATGTCTCCGGAGCGATTGCGCTGACATTCACATGGGGAGTAGCGGTAGAAACCGGGTCACCTGCACCATCTACCTATAAATTCAGGTTAGTGCAGGTGACTCTGCTGTAAGATTGCCTTTTATAGTAGGTAGTATCCCCTTGTAGGTAGTATAGATAGTTGCAGACATTAGTAGCAGCCCCCCTTGTAAACGGTGCCCCCGTGTCCCCCTTGTAGACAACAGCCCCCCCCCTTGTAGACAGTGCTCCCTCTTGTCCTTCTTACAGACAGCAGGCCCCCCCTTGTAGACAGTGACCCCCCCTTGTCCCCCTTGTAGACAGCAGGGCCCCCCTTGTAGACAGCAGGCTCTATCCCCTTGTAGACAGCAGCCCCCCCCCCTTATAGACAGCAGCCCCCCTTATAGACAGCATGCCCCCCCCCTATAGACAGCATGCCCCCCCCTATAGACAGCAGGGCCCCCTCCTCTTGTAGACAGTGCTCACCTGCGGCTGTCCTCGAGTGTTGCCGCTCCGCTGTCCCGTTCTCCCAATCGCATCTTGGCGTCCTATAGAGGAGCATGTGACATAGCATATAGATGCTAGAAACATAATTCGATTCGTCATGAACTTCGCGGCTCAGCAGTTGCTGACTTTAGCCTGCATAAACCAGTTCAGCTTTCAGGTGCTCCGATGGGCTGGAAAAGGTGGATACAGTCCTAGGAGACTCTCTCCTAGGACTGTATCCACCTTTCCAGCCCACCGGAGCGCCTGAAAGCCAAATTAATTTATGCAGGATAAGTCATCAACTGCTTCATGACGAAGTTCATAACGAAACAAATTACTGTAAATTTGCTCATCTCAAATCCAGGGATTTATTCTGATGCCAAATTTGCGGTCGGGAAGAGACACAGCAGACTCAGGGAGGAAGATGAGTCATGCAGAGTGAGGACAAGCCCCTATAAAGCACAGAATGACAAACTAAGTGAGCAACAAATAGAAGGTATTTCTGAGATAAATATAGATGCTAGAAACATAAAAATTATATGATCAGGATTGGGTACTGAGATACAAATAACTTTTTGTGTTGGATATGACAGGTACTTACTCTTTAAGGGGGTACTCCGCTGCTAGACATGTTATCCCCTATCCAAAGGATAAGGGATAACATGTCTGATCAAAGGTGTCCGGGCACTGGGACCCCCGCGATCTCTGCTGCGGCACCCCAATTTGGCTCCATGCCGGATGACTGGCGATCACAACCTCCCATCATGTCTATGGGAGGAGACGTGACAGCTGTGTACTAGCCGTGACACCCCTTCCCATAGACATGAATGGAGGGGAGCATGGCAAGACGTCACGATCACGGAATCCCCAGGCTTCCGTAACGCCATAGCATCGGTGATTGTGGGGGTCCCTATGGCCGGACCCCCCCACGATCGGATATGTTATCCCCTATTCTTTGATTAGGGGATAACATGTCTATTTGCGGAGTACCCCTTTAAGGCCCTGTTCCCACACCAGAGGAAAACTGTTGCCAGAACTGATTACATTGTTCGCTGAGGTGAGGTTGTCCCTGGCTCATGTTGTGTCAGTTCTAATACCAGACTAGTCCAAGAGCTGTATAGGAGAACAAGTCCTGCAATATTTTTCTATCCATCTTAGAACTTACAATAAAAATGGAAAAAAAAGAAATCTTATGACAACTGACACATTGTTGCATCAGCTGAGGTCAGTTTTGCATAAATCTAGATCTGGATGGAACACATGTATGTGACATACGTAACATACTTAGCCTGACAAATTTATGGCCTGTTCCTGCTGAGTATGGTTGAAGGTTCTGTATAGAGCCCAGGAGTTCTAAGGTCAGTATGATGTTTATGAATAAAGAATAGTTCTATGCATTGGTTTATAGATGACCTGGAGTTGAGAAAGGTAAAATAAAGAGTAACAAAATTGATAAGGGGCATAGGGGGGTTGTAGTTTTAAGGAAAAAAAATTAATAATTTATATTTATTTAGTCAATGGGGCTAATCCATGTCTTGTCTTAACCCCTTCCCTCTTTGGCGATTTTACATTTTTGCACTTTTATTTTTTCCTCCTCACTTTCTAAAAATCATAACACTTTCAATTTTCCACCTAAAAATCCATATGAGGGCTTGTTCTTTGCGCCAACAATTTTACTTTTTAATACCATTAATAATTTCACTACAAAATCTATGGCGAAACCAGAAAAAAATTATTTGTTGGGCAAAATTGAAAAAAGAAAGCCATTTTTTATTTTTTAGCGGCTTCCGTTTCTACACAGTGCAGTTTTCGGTAAAAATTGCATCTTATATTTATTCTGTAAGTCCATACAGTCGCAAGGATACCCAAATTATATAGGTTTGATTTTATTTTACTACTAAACAAAATTATAACTACATGCACCAAAATTAATACGTTGAAAAATGCCCTCTTCTGACCCCTTTAACTTTTTTATTTCTCTGTATAAGGGGCGGTATGAGGGCACATTTTTTGTGCCGTGATCTGAAGTTTTTATTGGTATAATTTTTGTTTTGATCAGACTTTTTGATCACTTTTTATGAATTTTTTTATGGTATAAAAAGTTTTTTGTGGTATAAAATACGCTATTTTGGACTTTTGAATTTTTTTACGTGTACGCCATTGAGCGTGCGGTTTAATTAACATTATATTTTTATAGTTTGGACATTTACACATACGGCGATAACACATGTTTATTTACACAGTTTTGTTTTGTTTTTAAATGGGAAAAGGGGGGTGATTCAAACTTTTATTAGGGAAGGGGTTAAATAACATTTATTAACACTTTGTTTTCAGTTTTTTTTTAATGCAATGTTATAGCCCCCATAGGGGACTATAACATTGCACACACTGATTTCCTACACTGATCACTGCCGTGCAATAGCATGGCATCGATCAGTGTTATCGCCACCCGACTGCACCTGCCTGGATCTCAGGCATGGAAAAGTCATTCGGCGATCAGACAGCGAGGTGGCAAGTAGGGATCCTCCTTGTGTCCTGCAAGCTGTTCGAGATGCCGCAATTTCACTGCGGCGGTCCCGAACAGCACCACTGAGCTAACCGGCAATGTTTACTTTCGTTTAAAGGGTTAATGCCGGACATCAGCCCGATTGGCGATGTCCGGCATTAGCCATGGGTCCTGGTTGCCTATAGCAACCGGGACCCACCGGGTATAATGCGCGGTCTCCTGTTGAACGCTCGTCATACCTCGGGAGCCGCAGATGGACATTAATGAACATCCATTTGCGGCAAGGGATTAAAGGAAATCTGTCATCAGTGTCACCTGGACTAACCTGTCAGTACAGACAGGTAGTGCAGGTGACACTGATGATGATACTTACCTGGTCCTGTTCCTTGCTGTGCTTATCCGGCTATCCTCCTTGGTATCTTTAGGCCCGACTTGGAGCATGGGCAGAGCTTAGTGACATCATTGCTGCTGTCCTCTGCTGGGTCCTGCAGAAGTCAATAAGCTTCGCCCATGCTCCAAGTCAGGCCCGGAGCTGAAATTACCAAAGAGGATAGCTGGAGAACCAAAGCATGGAACAGGACCAGGTAAGTATCGTTGTCATCAGTACTACCTGTTTGACAGGTTAGTGCAGGTGACACTGATGACAGAATTTCTTGAAAGGGCTACTCCAGGGAACTGAACTTATCAGAAACTTGTCCCCTATCCACAGGATAAGTGTCTGATCACAGGGGTTCCGACCGCTGGGGTCCTCCATTATCTTCTGTACAGGTCCCATCCTACTTACCATTCCTGGTTGCGCTCTGGACCCCACCTTTCTGCATGTGGAAAAGTGACAGCCCGTTCAGCCAATCACCGACTGAGACGGGACACCGCATGTGGCTGGTGATTAGCTGAGCGGGCCATCACTTGCCCACTGCCAGGAAGGTGGGGGCCAGAGTGCATTGTGCACAGGTAAGTAGAAGAAGATCGCGGGGGCCCAGCAGTCAGGCCTCCTCCCAAACCCGTCACCCCTCCCCTCCTATGATCAGACACCTATTCCCTATCCAGTAGATAGAGGATAAGTGTCTGATATGTTTAGTTCCCCAGAGGACACGCTTAAAGCTGCTTTTTAAAATCTACATGGAAAAATTGTCACAGAGTTCACAGTTTGAACTTGAAAATGTATTAGAGTGAAAAATATTCTGTGGGAACATGACCTTATGTGAATGTTGATCCAGTTTGATCTCCACCTAAAAAATTTTTTAGGGCAGATTGGTTATGCCTTATGAGTTTTTATTGGCCTACTAAGGGAAAACAAAGTTGTAAAATGTACCCCTGCTCCTTACTTTCATCCACATTCTCTCCCACCCACAGATGTGTGCCTTTATTTCAACCATACTAACTATGCACCAACCTATTTTGCCAACTGACCCCTAAGGGAATGTGTTGATGGTAAAGAAAAAACATATGCATGGATCATTGGAGCCAGTCAGTGCATGGTACCATGTGAAGAATGTTGTGTGACTTGGGTCGCATGATGAGACTTTCATGGTAACCGTCTTTCCACTGAAGTTAGTTGCATTGTTGTTCTGCTATCAGTTTGAAACAGTCAGGTCAAATAAAGCTTTGATCAGATGAAGTCCTTTGAAGTCACACATATTACACAGTTCTAGTTAATTCCTATTGAACACATTTGAAATGCTTCAGTTTTCCCTGATGCATGAGTAAGACTCAGGCTTAGGGGCCCAGGACCTTCATGCTACCTTTCTGATCTCTACAATGTTTAAATGGATGGTCCAGACACATAACATTGTTTTTATATATGGCTGGGATGCATTAAACACAAAAAATAAATTATACTCATCTGCCCCCATCCATGCTGCTGCTGTTTCCCAGTCCTCACTCAGCAACAATCATTGCCAGTAGCGGTATCCCACCATAGTTTGATGGGCTAAGTGGGTAGTTCGTGCTTCGATGGCGAATCTCAGAACCAGAAAGGAGCAGAGATGAGTAGGGACCTGGAGACAACAGAGCAACTGCTGCAGGTATCAAGTTAGGTGACTATGACCTATTTTTTTTTTTATGTTTTATGCACCCCAAGCCAAGTCGTCCTATGTCCCCAAACAACATATCAGGGGTTTTCTTTTTACCCTTTGGGCACTTATGTTACTGTTCTAGCTACAGATTATATTAAGAACGTTGTAGGTAGGTCAGCCTAAATGGGACCAGGAGAGTATAAGACCAATCTACAAGGTTGCCAGATGAGTTAAAGGGGCTTGTTAGAACTATGACATATTTGAAAAATGGCTCACTTTACTGTCACGATTCGGCTTACAGGTTGTGGATCCACTGTGTCAGCGAGGGATTGGCGTGGACCGTGCTGGTGGACCGGTTCTAAGAGGCTACTGGTGTTCACCAGAGCCCGCCGCAAAGCGGGATGGTCTTGCTGCGGCAGTAGCAACCAGGTCGTATCCACTAGCAACGGCTCAACCTTGCTTACTGCTGAGAAGGCGTGGGACAGAAGGACTAGGCAGAGGCAAGGTCAGACGTAGCAGAAGGTCGGGGCAGGCGGCAAGGTTCGTAGTCAAGATGGATAGCAAGAGTTCAGGTAACACAGGCTTGGACAACACTAAACGCTTTCACTGGCACAAGGCAACAAGATCCGGCAAGGGAGCGCAGGGGCAGTGAGCAGATATAGCCAGGGAGCAGTTGGAAGCCAATTAAGCTAATTGGGCCAGGCACCAATCATTGGTGCACTGGCCCTTTAAGTCTCAGAGAGCTGGCGCGCGCGCGCCCTAGAGAGTGGAGCCGCGCGCGCCAGCACATGACAGCAGGGGACCGGGACGGGTAAGTGACTTGGGATGCGATTCGCGAGTGGGCGCGTCCCGCTGTGCGAATTGCATCCCCGACGGCCATGTCAGTGCAGCGCTCCCGGTCAGCGGGACTGACCGGGGCGCTGCAGGGAGAGAGACGCCGTGAGCGCTCCGGGGAGGAGCAGGGACCCGGAGAGCTCGGCGTAACATTTACATCAATGTCTTGCCTTTCATTCATGGACACGTTAACATTTCACAGCTTTTAAATAGTACATCTTACTGCACTTGTCTGTCCGTCAAACCTCACTTGTTTGTAACTTGTTTATAATTCATTGGGGTCTGTTGGGTTCAGTTTGCATATACCTAAGGTCCCAATACTCTTTTTAGTCAAAATTCGGCCAAACCTATCAACTTTGGTGAGGCTTGCTGTCTAAAGTTCATAGAGGCCTCCTGGCCCCTTCCTCCCTTACAGATCATGTCATGAGAGAGAAGAATGGGGCAGGCTGGATTTCACCTGCCTAACCCTTCTGTTCTTAGAGAGATAAGCCACCAGAGCTGTCTGAAAGGGGCTCACCCCTCCTCTCTCTATTGAGAACACGTGAACGTTTGACAGTGCCGAATGTTTGTATGTAGGGAGATACTTAGGCTGGGTTCACGCCACGTTTTTCAAATACGGTTACCGTATACGGTTTTCCGTTAAAAAAAAACGTATGGCAAAAACCGTATACAACCGTATGACTCCAAATTAAAACGTATACGGTTTTTCCCCGTACGGTTCTATCCGTTGCCAACGGTTTTGCTGTTTTGTTGGAATTAGTTTTCAAGCAATTTAATAAAGTTATTATTGTTCTATTGAAATTCCAATCTGCGCATGTGTCAACTCTAAAAACGGATTAGAAAAACCGTGTGCAACCGTATTCTGAAATTCTGTGTACGATTCTCATATACAACAATGTTAAAAGAACCGCATACGGTTCGCATACGGTTTTCAAACCGGAGGCAAAAACGTGGTCGACAGCGTTTTTGCCTACGGTTGAAAAATCGGCAAAACCGTATCCGAGGCAAAACGGATGCAACCGTACACAACATTTGGAATACGGTTTACAATGCATTCTCTATGACTACGGTTTCGGATACGGTCGTATACGTTTTTTTGCAGAAAACCGTATACGGTTACCGTATTTGAAAAACGTGGTGTGAACCCAGCCTAATTCAGTATGACTGCTGCTGGGTTTTAGCCTAGTATTTAGTGTAAGTAGCTGACGAGACATTGGACTACAGAAGAAACAGGATGGTAATAGTGCTGCTTGTGCTGTTTATTCCTCTCTCTCTACAGTAGTGCAGACAAAACATACACTACCTACTTCCCCTTTTCACAGACCAGCACCACTCCCCTACACTTTGCCGACGGCTCTTTGAGCTCTTTGCTTGGCGGCATCTGGTTTCTATGGCAGCTGGCGTGGCTTGCTGATGACATCCATTTAGAATAAAGTGATCCTTTACCTTATGTTAGTTTTTATTTTGCTTGCCGTATTCTACTTCCTGCTCTTTACACCCCTGCCTCTCCAATTTAGATTTATGGTTGGTATTTCCCCTTTTGGACTCTCTGACAATGACCTTGGCTCCATCTTTGGCTATGATCACTTTTCCTGTTTGGACCCTCAGCTATTTTCACCTAAGCGTTTGTATTTGCTGTCACATCACTGTCTGACCTCCTCATCCGCACACCAGCAGCCAATAGGATGAAGCCTGCCTTTCATGTTATTGCACATATAACATGGACAAGCATGGACATCTCACCCAAATCCCAGGAAAAGTTTTAAACATTTAAAAAGTGACCAGATTTGGAAAGCAAAGTCAATAATTAAACTTTACGTAATAGAACTGGCAAAGCCCCTCTTTACTTTGGAGGTGGGAGATCTCAGAAAAATCCTCTAAACGCGGCTTCTTGTCTCTTCAATTCGTTAAAATCAAAGAATAATAATTGTGTAATTGCTAAATTGCCTCTTTGGTCCTTGTTTTTTCTCGTATCCCAGTATTAAGAGGATTATCGTCCTGTAATGTCTGCTCAGCCATGCTCTGCGGGTACATGTTTTTCACAGCCTGTTACGTCAGCTACTTTATAAAAATCATATTAAACATATTTGTCATGTTAGTAAGTCTGAAAACTTTATAGGTTCCAGTGTTTAAACTTGCAGAGTGGAAATTGGTATGACATAAGACAGATTGGCACCAATGTCATTTCATTCCATAGTCTAATGACACCCAACATTCCACCAGGCACCTCAGGTTTCTACCTGTCTGGGTTGGTAAATGATATCGTATGAAACTGAGCTGAATTATGCGAAAATAGCAACAATGAAAGTGTAGTGTTATTTTGGCAATTTTACTTCTCTCTTTTGTGTTTGTGTAGCTACACAAGGAGAACAAACTGCACCACCCAGTGGGTTGGATGCTAGTCAACCCATCACATCCTGACATTACCCACATCCTTTACAGAGGGCAGTGAGTTTTACTTTAACCTTCCTGTAATATGATTTTGAATACTCAAAATCAACAAGGGGTAATGTAAAAAAAAATAAAAGAAACAGACGCAGTCTTATTGTGACAGCCCGATGTAAGAACTAAAACCAGTGTCTGATTGCAGTCTTTAATTTATAGAAAATTTTATTTTTTGTTTAATGGTCTATTCACATGTACAGTATTCTGCACAGATTTGATGCGCAGATTTGATGCGCAGGATTTTCTGCTGCAGATTTCAATGTAAACTGAATGACTGAACACAGCTTCAAATCCTGCGCATCAAATCTGTGCAGAATACTGTACGTGTGAATAGACCCTAAATGTAAAGAAAAAAATTAACTGTGCCAATAACTGTATTGGAGGAGTTGTTATGCGTACATCAAATAAGTCTATGTTATCTACTGATTTGTGATGTTTACTGTTAGGATCTATTTCTCCTTGTGATCAGTCAACTCCAGCCGTGTTGATTAGCAGACAGATTTACCGTATTTATCGGCGTATAACACACACTGGTGTATAAAACGCACCCCCATGTTAACAGGGAAATTTAAGTAAAAAAAATAAAATGTAAAATAAATGACTTGGACTAAATGCCACATCATCCCCCCAACTTCGTTTTCTTCTGCACCTCAGTTTGGTCCTGTCCCTTCCAGTGCCACATCATTCCTTCCCTTTTCTCAGTCCCTGTGCCACATTTACCCATCTCATCGCCACCCCCCATGTCTCATCATCCCCCCATGTCTCATCATTTCCCCCTGTCATAGACCACCACTAGCCATACAGACATTAAGCATTTAGTGCCTCCCCCACCATCATTTCCCCCTGTCTCATCATCCCCCCACCCTGTCTCATCATGTCCCCCATCATTCCCCCCTCATCATCCCCCCACCCTGTCTCATCATGCCCCCATCATTCCCCCCTCATCATTTCCCCCTGTCTCATCATGCCCCCCATCATTCCCCCCTCATAATTTCCCCCTATTTCATCATCCCAAACCCTGTCTCATCATGCCCCCCATCATTCCCCCCTCATCATCCCCCCCACCCTATCTCATCATGCCCCCCATCATCCCCCCCCTCATCATTTCCCCCTGTCTCATCATGTCCCCCATCATTCCCCCCTCATCATCCCCCACCCTGTCTTATCATGTCCCCCATCATTCCCCCCTCATCATCCCCCCACCCTGTCTCATCATCCCCCCTTCATTCCCCCCCTCTCATCATCCCCCCATCATGTTCCTCCAGTGGTCTTCAACCTGCGGACCTCCAGATGTTACAAAACTACAACTCCCAGCATGCCCAGACAGCAATTGGCTGTCTGGGCATGCTGGGAGTTGTAGTTTTGCAACATCTGGAGGCCCACAGGTTGAAGACCACTCTTCCCCCTTTCCTTACCTGGCTCCGCTTCGGCTGTCTTGCGGGCTGCGGTCAGTGAAGCAGATGAGTGACGTCCTCTCCCGGCTCCTCTGCACGGCATCAGGGATTTCACTTTTCGGCGGCGACTACAATGAAAAGTGACGTCACTGATGCCGAGCAGAGAAGCCGGCAGAGGACGTCACTCATCTGCTTCACTGACCGCAGCCCACAAGAACGCCCGCCTGACCTGACCTGCCGAAGCACAGCCAGGTAAAGAAAATAAACAAAACCATGAAAAGCGGGGGAAAAGGGGGAATCATGAGGGAGGGGGAGGTAGGGGAAATGAAAAGTAAAACTGTCACTTGTTTTCTCCCGCACTATCCACAGGTACTGGTGGATAGTGCTGGAGTTGCTGATTAAAAGGTAGGGCAGATCCGGACAAGGTAGGGCTAATTTTAATCAGCGTCTCCCGCACTATCGTACCTGTGGATAGTGCAGGAGAAAACAAGTGACAGTTTTCCAGAGCGGGGAGGAAGACGCTGCTGGTCACTGATTTAAAGTGGCCGTGGCCGCTTTAAATCAGTGACCAGAAGATTTATCGGCGTATAACACGCAGGTAGGTTTTTTGCCTTAAATTTAAGTTTTAAAAGTGCGTGTTATACGCCGATAAATACGGTAATTCATATGTAGCGATACAGATGGATGTTTTCTTATATGCAGAAAAAACTGCTCCGCAGAAGAAAGTCATACAATAAAATAGATTACAGCCCTTTTATATGGCAACACTCTAAGTGTAAGCTTATTGGCTAAGGAACCCTGGTGGATAATGGTGTATAACTTTATTTGTGGTTGGGGCTCCACACGTGACCGGCAAGACTTACCTACACCAGTAGATAATACTTCTTCAGTGGTTCCTGTAAGGAAACTAAAAACACATATGCATAACACTGTATAGTAAAGCGGTTGAACTGTGCCCAAAAAATGCGACCGAGGGTTAGCCTTTAGAGGGCAAAAACACAAAACCGTGCAGGAATAAAATAATTTATTGGAATTACAATACCAAGCATCTGAAGACATCAGCCATTTCGTTGTGAGGATTTGGGACATAAGTAGCATAGCAGCCTGAGTTCTACCTGCCTAACTTCTGTAAAAGGTGCGGAGGAACCTTGTGTCGTGATGCTGCAGATGCTGCCCCAATGCGAAAAGAGTGACTTGAGAATTCCCGATGATTACCTCCCAAAGTGGTGATCAATGATTTTATGTGACAAATGAACTGTAACGTGGTCAGAGCAAACTTCCCCTTGTGTTCACGTCACAAACATCCTACGGACCTGCATGGAAGGTTAAACCTAATGACAGCAGCTAAACTGTGCCCATAGCCGCGACCAAGGGCAGGCCTTTAGAGGGCAAAACACCTGACCTGGTAGGTTAAGTAGTAGAATGCAAACACCTCATAAACAGCACCACCCCTGGACTTCACTGACCCTGAAAAACCTTATACAAACCCTATGACAGTAGAATCAACCAACTAATTATGAACGTAGGCTCTACCTAGTGATCGATAGCTATAACCACTATACCTACTCTGAAGAATAAGCCAGCACTGACTAGACCATGCTAGCATACAAGCTAAACACACTGACGTGTGGCATTAAACCAAGAGAAACTAATACCTGCCTGTCAGGCCTAACTACACTATACGATCCCTATTTTAGAGGCCAAAATAGAAACTATTATCCAATTGACACACAAGTAACCTGACCTCATGACAGACCTTGACCATAATGTGCATATTTAACTAAGCTTGAGAAACTTACCTTAAGACTACCCGAACTGTACCGACAGCCATACCATGAACTGCCGACCAACTGTACTCTGAAGCATTTGCCTGTTGCGGGTAATCGAACCTTGCATCACCATCGTGTAGATAGGCCAGGACTATGCGTAGACAATTTGCCTATCCACCTGAGAGGTGTTACGTGCCACCGACTAAACTCAAATAACCCCAATGTGGACACTGACCCAACCTTAAACCGCCAGACTTCTGCCTGAAAACTGAACCCGGGGTGATGTCCTGCTGTGATTGACAGATAACTTCATATCCATCGTGCCTGTAACCGTGACAGTGCTTTGCGTAACCCTCGAACCTGTAGTTCTATTCGAGAACCACCATGCCTGAACCTTTACTAGGTCTTTATGTAACCGTTGTGCATGTAGACGTGACAGGTCTTTTCGTAATCGTCGTACCTGTAATTGTGACAGTTCTTTGCATAACCATTGTTTCATTTTCTTTTTTTTTTTTTTTTAACTATGTGTCATGAAACTGTAACTTAGCAAGCGTGTTAGTGACAATAACTACGCAGTGTATCCCACTTCAGGTGTGGCAGGTATGACGGGACTACAACCCTTATGAGCCATACCGTTGTTACTCTGAAAGCTTGTCATTAACAACAACTCCGCAGTTAATCCTCCTCTAGCCATGTTAGATATAAAGAGTTTACAGCCACCTGTATGTTGTAATGTTGTTGCCCTGAAGACGTGTCAGTGACAACAACTGCGCAGTGTATTCCTCTGCACACGAGGCAGGTATGATGTGTGTACAAGCTATGTCTACCGTCTGAGTCGTGATATTGTCGCTCTGAAAACGTATCGGTACCAACAACTATGCATTATATCCCCTGCAGACGTGGCAGGTATGATGGGCATACCACCGCCTATATGTTGTGATGTTATTGTTCTGAGACATGACCATAACAACAAGTGCTCCGTGAATTCCCCTGCAGCCAAATCGCGTATGATCGGTATATAACCGCCTATGCGCTGTGATGTTGTCGCTCTGAAAACGTGTCAGTAACAACAACTATGCAATGGATCCCCCTGCAGATGTGGCAGGTATAATAGTTATACCACCGCCTATGTGTCGAAATGTTGTTGCTCTGAAGACATGTCAGTAACAACAACTGCGCAGTGCATCCCCCTGCAGAGGTGTCAGGTACGAATGATAAACCACCACCTATGTGTCATGATGTTGTTGCCCTGAAGATGCGTCAGTACCAATGACTAAGCAATGTATCCCCCTGCAGATGTGGCAGGTACGAAGGATACACCACTTATGTGTCGAAATGTTGTTGCTCTGAAGACATGTCAGTAACAACAACAGCGCGGTGCATCCACCTGCAGACGTGGCAGGTACGAAGGGTATACAACTGTATGAACAGTATCAATGGTCCGATCATGTAATAACAACTACTATGAGCTGGTGAACAATCTAAATACTGTGGGCTAATGAACCAGTATAAATGCCATAAACATGTAAATGCCATGAGCGTATGAAAAGTATAAATGCAATGAGCGTAACCGATATAACCACCACAATCGTATATCCAGTATGCGGCCCAAGCGAATGAATAGTATAAATGCCATGAGCGTATGAAAAGTATACATGCCATAAACGTGTGAACAGTATAAATATTAAGAGTTTATGGATAGTATGATTGCTATGAGTATGACCGTATACCTGCTCCGAGCGTGTGAACATTATGAACAGGCGTGTGAACAGTACAAATGCCCAGAGCGTATGAACAGTATGATTTCTATAAGAGTATGACCGTATACCTGCCCCGAGCGTGTGAACATAATGAACAGGCGTGTGAACAGTACAAATGCCCAGAGCGTATGAACAGTATGATTGCTGTAAGAGTATGACCGTATACCTGCCCCGAGCGTGTAAACATTATGAACAGGCGTGTGAACAGTACAAATGCCCAGAGCGTGTGAACAGTATAGCTCTATGAGTGTGTGAACAGTATGAATGTCATGGGTGTATGCACAATGAAGCCCCTAGGGTATCAAATATAGATGACATGAGAGTACCGACCATATCATATCACAAGCGTCCTCGAATAGTATAAAGCCATAGGCATATGCATGACATAAATGGCATGGGTGTATCAATCAGCATAGCTGCAACATACGCGGATGCCGAGTATAGAATGCCATAAGGCATTGATAACGGCTATGACATAATACCGTAAAGCTGCTAAACAAAAAATGTTATCACCTATACATTTTAAAGCTCTATTGTAGACTCAATACGTATACCCACAGAAAACTCTGACAAGATTACACGCTACCAAAGCTATGCAAACGCATAAGCAGCGACCGTAACAGACATATTATACTAATGTAATGGACTTGTGTGCCCCAATGCTACAAACAGATGTGCACTGCAATACTATGATGCATCTACAAAGGTAAAAACACTATAACATGAAACTACCTGAAAGAAATGTATGCACTGTAAATGTAAACACCATGAAAAAACACATCTTATGACTACTATAATAGCTATGCCACATATAGATAAACACTTATAAACAACCAAATTGTCAGGATTCGGCAGGCTGGAGGTGGATCCTCTGTGTCAGAGAGGGATTGGCGTGGACCGTGTCGGTGGACTGGTTCTAAGTTGCTACTGGTTTTCACCAGAGCCCGCCGCAAAGCGGGATGGACTTGCAGCGGCGGTAGCAACCAGGTCGTATCCACCGGCAACGGCTCAACCTCTCTGCTGAGATAGGCGCGGTACAAGGGAGTAGACAAAAGCAGGGTCGGACGTAGATGAAGGTCAGGGCAGGCAGCAAGGATCGTAGTCAGGGGCAATGGCAGGAGGTCTGGAACACAGGCTAGGAACACACAAGGAAATGCTTTCACTGGCACAATGGCAACAAGATCTGGCAGGGAAGTGAGGTATTATAGGGAAGTGCACAGGTGAAGATACTGATTAAAACCCATGGCGCACCGGCCCTTTAAATCGCAAAGACCCGGCGCGCGCGCGCCCTAGGGAGCGGGGTCGCGCGCGCCGGGACAGCACAGACGGGGAACGAGTCTGGTAAGCGCGTCGGGATGCGCACCACGAGCGGGCGCGTCCCGCATCGCGAATTGCATCCCAGCTGGGGACATAATCGCAGCGCACCCGGTCAGCGGGTCTGACCGGGGTGCTGCGAACAGGAGAACGCCGTGAGCGCTCCGGGGAGGAGCGGGGACCCGGAGCGCTCGGCGTAACAGTACCCCCCCCCCCCTTGGGTCTCCCCCTCTTTTTAGAACCCGAGAACTTGTGGATAAGGTCCTTGTCAAGGATGTTGTCCTCGGGTTCCCATAACCTCTCCTCCGGGCCGCAATTCTCCCAATCTACAAGAAATTTTTTTTTACCTCTGACCGTCTTGGATGCCAGAATTTCTTTAACCGAGAAGATGTCAGAGGACCCGGAGACAGGAGTAGGAGCAACAACCTTAGGAGAAAAGCGGTTAAGGATGAGTGGTTTAAGGAGAGAGAGACATGAAAAGCATTAGGAATACGGAGAGAAGGAGGAAGAAGGAATTTGTAGGAGACAGGGTTGATTTGGCATTTGACTTTAAAAGGACCAAGATAACGTGGTCCCAGTTTATAACTGGGGACACGGAAGCGGACATACTTGGCGGAGAGCCACACTTTGTCTCCAGGAGAAAAGACAGGAGGAGTTCTTTTTTTGTCTGCATGTTTCTTCATCCGGGATGAGGCCTGTAGGAGAGATTTTTGAGTCTCTTTCCAGATGGTGGAGAAGTCCCGAGTCACCTCATCAACAGCGGGCAAACCAGAAGGCATGGGAGTGGGGAGGGGGGGAAGAGGGTGACGGCCGTACACCACGAAGAATGGGGATTTAGCGGAAGACTCAGAGACTTTGAAGTTGTACGAGAATTCGGCCCATGGTAGGAGATCGGCCCAGTCATCCTGGCGGGAGGAAACAAAATGTCGCAAATAGTCACCAAGAACCTGATTAACTCTTTCCACTTGCCCATTGGATTGGGTATGATAAGAAGATGAGAAGTTTAATTTGATTTTAAGCTGATTACAGAGGGCCCTCCAGAATTTCGACACAAATTGAGCACCTCTATCCGAGACGATATGCGTAAGAAGCCTGTGAAGGCGAAAAATGTGTACAAAAAATTGTTTCGCCAACTGAGGCGCAGAAGGAAGACCTGGAAGAGGAATAAAATGTGCCATCTTAGAAAGACGATCAACGACCACCCAAATAACTGTGTTGCCATGGGATAAAGGTAAGTCTGTAATAAAGTCCATAGCAATCTGAGACCATGGTCGCTCAGGAACAGGCAGAGGATGGAGGAGACTGGCAGGCTTCTGGCGAGGAGTCTTGTCCCGGGCACAGACTGTACAAGCCCGAACAAAATCAGCGACATCTGTTTCCAGGGGAGGTTACCAATAAAAATGAGAGATGAGCTGGACGGATTTCTTGATGCCAGCATGGCCTGCGAGGTGTGAGGAGTGTCCCCACCTGAGAATCCTGAGGCGCTGGCGTGGAGGGACGAAGGTCTTTCCTGGAGGAGTTTGTCTGATGGAAGCTGGAGAAGCGGAGATCAGACAGTCTGGAGGAATAATGTGTTGCGGGGAGGCTTCCATTTCAGAGGCATCCGAGGAACGAGAGAGGGCATCGGCCCTAATGTTCTTGTCAGCAGGGCGAAAATGAATTTCAAAGTTAAAACGGGCAAAGAACAACGACCACCTAGCCTGGCGAGGGTTCAGCCGTTGGGCAGACTGATGATAAGAGAGATTCTTGTGCTCGGTGTATATAATAACTGGGTATTTGGAACCCTCCAGCAGGTGCCTCCATTCCTCGAGAGCCAGTTTTATGGCCAGTAGTTCTCGATCACCAATGGAGTAGTTTTTCTCCGCCGGAGAGAAGGTCCTAGAAAAGAAACCACAAGTAACAGCATGTCCGGAAGAATTTTTCTGTAGGAGTACAGCTCCAGCTCCGACCGAGGAGGCGTCTACCTCCAGTGAGAAGGGTTTAGATGGATCAGGTCTGGAGAGTACGGGAGCAGAAGAAAGGGCAGTTTTAAGATGGTTGAACGCCTCTTCCGCTTGAGGAGGCCAGGACTTAGGGTTGGCGTTTTTCTTGGTTAGAGCCACAATTGGGGCCACAATAGTGGAAAAATGTGGAATAAACTGTCTGTAGTAATTGGCAAACCCCAAGAAACGTTGTATAGCTCGGAGTCCGGAGGGGCGTGGCCAATCCAATACGGCTGATAGTTTGTCCGGGTCCATTTGGAGTCCCTGGCCAGAGACTAAATATCCTAGGAAGGGGAGAGATTGACATTCAAAGAGACATTTTTCCATTTTGGCATATAACTGATTGTCCCGAAGTCTCTGAAGAACCATGCGGACATGCCGGCGGTGTTCTTCTAGGTTGGAAGAAAAAATCTAAATATCGTCCAGGTAGACCACAACACAGGTATATAATAGATCACGAAAAATTTAATTTACAAAGTCCTGGAAGACGGCAGGGGCGTTGCAAAGCCCAAAAGGCATAACCAAATATTCAAAGTGTCCATCTCTGGTGTTAAATGCGGTCTTCCACTCATCCCCCTCCCTGATGCGGATGAGATTATATGCACCTCTTAAATCCAATTTAGTAAAGATGTTAGCGCCACGTAGGCGGTCAAAGAGTTCCGAGATAAGAGGTAGGGGATAGCGTTTTTTTATAGTGATTTTATTAAGACCGCGGTAATCAATGCATGGTCGTATGGAGCCGTCTTTTTTGAAGACGAAGAAGAATCCAGCTCCAGCAGGGGAGGAAGACTTGCGGATAAATCCCCTTTTAAAATTTTCTTGGATGTACTCCGTCATAGCTTGTGTTTCTGGAGCAGACAGGGGATAGATTCTGCCCCGGGGTGGAGTAGTACCAGGGAGGAGATCAATAGGACAGTCATAAGGCCTGTGAGGAGGCAAAGTCTCTGCTTGTTCTTTGCAAAAAATATCAGCATAGTCCAGATAGGCCTTGGGGAGACCAGGTATCGGAGGAGCCATAGGGTTTTGACTGAAAGGACTGGGAGCAGACATAAGACACTTTTTGTGGCAAGTAGTACCCCAATTCTTGATCTCCCCGGTGGTCCAATCGAGGGTAGGGGAATGGCATTGAAGCCAAGGTAGTTCAAGAAGAATTTCAAAAGTGCAGTTAGAGAGGACCAGAAATTCAATCTTTTCATGATGGGGTCCAATGCACATTAAGAGGGGTTCCGTGCGGTACTGCACAGTACAGTCCAATCTTTCACCATTAACAGAGGCGATGTAGAGGGGTCTGGCGAGACTGGTCACTGGGATGTTGAACCTGTTAACGAAAGAGGCCAAAATAAAATTTCCTGCAGATCCGGAATCCAAGAAGGCCACAGCTGAGAAGGAGAAGGTAGAAGAAGAAATCCGCATAGGCACAGTAAGACGTGGAGAAGCAGAGTTCACACCTAGAGCTGTCTCACCTTTGTGCGGAATCGGAGTGCGTCTTTCCTGACGTGGAGGTCGGATAGGACAATCCTTCAAGAAGTGTTCGGTACTGGCACAGTACAGGCATAGGTTCTCAATGCGGCGGCGTGTCCTCTCTTGAGGTGTCAGGCGAGACCGGTCTACTTGCATGGCCTCCACGGCGGAAGGCACAGGAACAGATTGCAGCAGACCAGAGAAGAGAGGAGCCGGGGAGAGAAACCGCCTCGTGCGAACAAAGTCCATATCCTGGCGGAGCTCCTGACGCCTTTCGGAAAAACGCATGTCAATGCGGGTGGCCAGATGAATAAGTTCATGCAGGTTAGCAGGGATTTCTCGTGCGGCCAGCACATCTTTGATGTTACTGGATAGGCCTTTTTTGAAGGTCGCGCAGAGGGCCTCGTTATTCCAGGATAATTCGGAGGCGAGAGTACGGAATTGGATGGTGTACTCGCCCACAGAAGAATTACCCTGGACCAGGTTCAGCAGGGCAGTCTCGGCAGAAGAGGCTCGGGCTGGTTCCTCGAAGAGACTTCGAATCTCCGTGAAGAAAGAGTGTACTGAGGCAGTGACAGGATCATTGCGGTCCCAGAGCGGTGTGGCCCATGACAGGGCTTTCCCAGACAGAAGGCTGACCACAAAAGCCACCTTTGACCTTTCAGTTGGAAATTGGTCCGACATCATCTCCAAATGCAGGGAACATTGCGAGAGAAAACCACGGCAAAGTTTAGAGTCCCCATCAAACTTGTCCGACAATGATAAACGGAGGCTGGATGCGGCCACTCGCTGCGGAGGAAGTGCAGGAGCTGGCGGAGGAGATGGTTGCTGTAGCTGTGGTAGAAGCTGCTGTAGCATCACAGTCAGTTGAGACAGCTGGTGGCCTTGTTGCGCTATCTGTTGCGACTGTTGGGCGACCACCGTGGTAAGGTCAGCGACAACTGGCAGCGGGACCTCAGCGGGATCCATGGCCGGATCTACTGTCAGCCATTACAACAATCCATTACAAGTATATGTACCGTACACAAGCCATGACTGTACATACTGCACATAACATAGAAAACATAACATAGAAACATAACATAACATAGAAAACATAGAAACATAACATAACATAGAAAACATAACATAGAAAAGAATGTACTGTAAAACACCATAACTATATGCACTATATACTGATTTTTAAGGCATTCTTTGCAGGTTGGTTCTTTTTTGGGTGCAATGTTATAGGCTGGTGTAGGGTTTTAGGTTAGCTCTGTTATGGGGTAGTGTTACAGACTGGCTTGTTATTATGGGGCTGCAGTTGGCACTGTACTGAAAACAAATGAAGTCACTTATGGGTCAAGGGGGCACCTAAAAAAAATGTAACAAAAAATAAATAAAAAATCATTTTGCACCCCATATATTTATCCCTTTTTTCCAGCTCCAAAATGTGGAGATAGACTCCCACCCTTCCATTCCACTTATTCTGGAAAGTAGATGCTCAGTCCTCATTACCCAAGACCAGTGACTCCCAACCAGGGTGTCTCCAGCTGTTGCAAAACTACAACTCCCAGCATGCCCAGACAGCCTTTGGCTGTCTGGGCATGCTGGGAGTTGTAATTTTGCAACAGCTGGAGGCACTTCGGTTGGGAACCACTGCCCTAGACATCAAACATGAATTGGCACCAGTTACCAATGTAAGCCGCACAGCAGATGATGCGATTTATTTAACTAGGTATAATTTGGCTGTAAAACATTGATATACACAAATTCGATGGGTCACAATTAGATACTTTTTGTAACATCTAGATACATACAATATCCCTCTATATCAGTGGTCTCCAACATGCTGCTCTCCAGCTGTTACAAATCTCCATCTCCACATGTCCTGGCAGCCTGCGGCCGGCTGGAGAACACTGTAGGGTCTGGGTGTATTTACAATTCTAATGTTCTATTTAGAAAATACAGATGATAAAATATGTGGATCTTCAGGAAATATTTCAATGTGGTGTTTAAGCAGAAACAAGGACACACAGAACTATTTGGCCGACATATCTAAGATAGCATGGCTTGTGTATTATGGTTTGTGCCTTCTAGTTTGTCTTAGAGGTTTTGCTGGGACCGTTTGAGAGCTGCATTTTCTGGAAACATATCAGTGTCTCTATTGTAGGTCATTTTACATGAATATTATCTTGGACCGGCGTAATTCCAGCAGGGAGTTGGGATGTTCTCGGATAAGGGGAAATATTTCTTTTCCAAGAGAAACATTATGTACAACTGGCCCAACGTAAGAAAATAAGATGTTCTCAACACTATATTATTATAAGATGGCCACACACAGTGCGAATTAGCTTTATGTCCGTACAGCTTTGTCTCCAGCCAACTACATTGTACAGCTATAAGTAATCAGGGAATGCAATGGAGGGCAAAGAAAAACATCTACACAGGAACACCACCAAAATATCAAGAAATCGGTTACAGTGATTAGCAAATGTAAACGCATTTACACGCTTGTTTATACATTTACAAACAAGAAGGTTAATAATAATAATGCTTTATGTTTTAAATTTGTATTGTATTTTAATCCACTTGGAATGCGCATGTCACTGAGGTTATCTGTGACGTCACTTTTGTTATGCAACACTCCCGCGTTTTAAAAAAAATATTTAAAGCCTGCTTGTACTACAAAATCCTAGACCTGATGAAGCAAGGGGTTCCTTGCGAAACGCGTTGTCTTTGTACTATTTTAAACAATAAACCTGCTTGGTTTTTACCTCGGCTGCCTGCTGTGAGTCCGTAACAGACAGCCACCCTGCAACGCCGGATCGCGATCCTCACCAGTGAGGGGGGGGGGGGGGGGGGTATACACCTCTCCAGACCTCAGACTGCCGGACCGCCATCCTCGATGACCGGGACCAGGACGGCAGGCTGCTACAGGGATTCCGAGTTTTCTTACTCTTACATGCGCATCGCAGTGTTGTGCCTGAGTGTAATACCTCCCCAACTGACAAATACTACAAACCATTGTGTGTATATATAGCATCCGAATTTTTCTGGGAAACATCTATACTTAGAGAGCACCTTTTTTATGTTCCTTTCTTTTATACATATACAAATGAGGGCAAAGGACATTTACAAGTTTCACATAGCTATGATATGCCAGTATTTTAATAGTTTTTAACCTTAAACTGGTAGCAGGAGTGTGGTCGGTGACTCACGCACTTCTTTCAAATGCCTTATTTTCACTGTTTTTCATTTATGGCACTTTAAATCCTTGAAATGTCACACAGACATGTCAAAAATTTTCATCGATTGGGATCTGATTGTTCAGACCTCTACGACTTTTTGATAGAGTTGCAAGAAATATGCGGCTTAGCGCTTTCCTCTCCAACTCCCTCCATTTCCTGCCTCACTGTAGTAGATATACAATGTGGTGACAGATAAAAATCATTTAGTCCATCTAGTCTATCCAGTATACTGAATACTATGATCAGTCCCTGGTCTATCTTACATATATAGTTAGTACGGTCGAAAAACGACATATGTCCATCAAGTTCAACCAGGGAATTAAAGGGTAGGGGTGTGGCACGATATTGGGGAAGGGATGGGATTTTATATTTCTTCATAAGCATTAATGTTATTTTGTTCCAGGAATGTATCTAATCCTGTTTTAAAGCTGTAAATTTTTCCTGCTGTGACCAGTTCCTGAGGTAGACTGTTCCATAAGTTCACAGTTCTCATGGTAAAGAAGGCGTGTCGCCCCTTGAGACTAAACTTTTTCTTCTCCAGACGGAGGGAGTGCCCCCTCGTCCTTTGGGGGGGGTTTAACCTGGAACAGTTTTTCTCCATATTTTTTGTATGGGCCATTAATATACTTATATACATTTATCATATCCCCCCTTAAACGTCTCTTCTCAAGACTAAACAATTGTAACTCCTTTAATCGCTCCTCATAGCTAAGATGTTCCATGCCCCATATTAGTTTAGTCGCGCGTCTCTGCACCCTTTCCAGCTTCGCAGTGTCCCTTTTATGGACAGCCGACCAAAACTGGACAGCATATTCCAGGTGAGGCCGTACCAATGCTTTATAAAGGGGGAGTATTATGTCCCTGTCCCTTGAGTCCATGCCTCTTTTGATACATGACAATATCCTGCCGGCTTTGGAAGCAGCAGCCTGACATTGCATGCTATTCTGTAGTCTGTGATCTACAAGTACACCCAGATCCTTCTCTACCAGTGACTCTGCCAGTTTAATCCCCCCTAAGACATACGATGCATGCAGGTTATTAGTACCCAGATGCATAACTTTACATTTATCCACATTGAACCTCATTTGCCAAGTGGATGCCCAGACACTTAGTCTATCCAAGTCATCTTGTAACCTATACACATCCTCTATAGACTGTACTGTTCTACAAAGCTTGGTGTCATCTGCAAAGATAGAAACAGAGCTGTTAATGCCATCCTCTATATCATTGATAAATAAATTAACCCGATAACGACCAAGGACGAGTATAGACGTCCAGGTTGGCGGCCGTTCCCGCACCTGGACGTCTATACTCGTCCATTCTTCTCGTGGGTGCTGCCCAGTGCACCCACGAGATCGCGGCAGGGACTCGGCTGTATCACACAGCCGGGACCCTGCTGCACTGCCAGGACCGAAGTAAACTTCGGTCCCAGCAGTTTTAACCCTTACAGCCGCGGTCGGAAGTGACCGCGGGCTGTAAGTGTTATGACAGAGGGAGGGAGCTCCCTCTGTCACTCCTGCAGCACCCCGCATCGCGATCGCGGGGTGCTGTGTGTGTCCGCGGCTGGCCGGGACCTGCCGCACTGCCGGGAGTGAAGTTCACTTCACTCCCGGCAGTTTAACCCTTACAGCCGCGGTCAGAAGTGACCGCGGCTGTAAGGAGTACTGACAGAGGGAGGGGGCTCCCTCTGTCTCCTCTGCAGCACCCCGCAGCGCGATCGCGGGGTGCTGTGTGTGGCCGCACTGCTGGGAGTGAAGTTCACTTCACTCCCGACAGTTTTACCCCTACAGCCGCGGTCAGAAGTGACCGCGTGCTGTAAGGAGTTCTGACAGAGGGAGGGGGCTCCCTCTGTCTCTCCTGCAGCACCCCGCATCGCGATCGCGGGGTGCTGCTGCATACCTGGGCTGCCGGGGGTCCTACAAAGACCCCCAGGTCTGCCCTGGGTATTGCCTGCCAGTGAAATATGCTGCCTGCTAGTGAAAACTGGCAGGCAGCATATAACTGCAATGCTTTGGAATACTAAGTATTCCAAAGCATTAAAAAGTGTAAAAATAAATAAATAAAATAAAAGTGTAAAAATAAATAAAAATGTAATAAAAGTGTAAAAAAAAATATATATATTAAATATACATTTATTAAATGAATCTAATAAAAAAAAAAAGCATAATGTGTAGGATCGCATTGGCGGACATCCGCAGCATGTAATATGCTGCGGATGTCCGCCACGTGATCCTACACATTATGCAGCAGTCACGGTAATGAGCTCGCTGCTGCGGCTGGGTAGCTTTGTGCGTCCACTCATAGCGGCGGATTTTCCGCCAGCAGTCATGAGCGGACACACTGAGCTACCCAGCCGCAGCAGTGATGGATATATGCGCCATGAGCGGGTGCTTATTCCCACAACATGGCGGATATATCCATCAGGAGCCTTAACTGTCACAGACAGACGCGTTATACTGCCAGCCGACCAGCCAATAACTTGTAGGGGTGCGGTATATAAATGGGGTCACTTGTGGGGGTGGGGGTACTGTTCTGCCCTGAAAGCCAAATGGCGCTCCTCTCCTTCTGAGTCCTACCACGCGGCCAAGGAACCATATATGGCCAAAGCGGGGGTATTTCCGAACATGGGACAAGCAGCTAAATAAAATATAGGGTGCATTTCTTTCAATATCAGAAGTGATGTACAAAAAATATGCCCCACAAATGATGCATTTGGGAAAAATTGCAATTTTCGAATTTTTAACACTGACTTTGTAATAATTCCTGCCAAAAAACTATGGTGTTAAAATACTCACTGTACCCCCTAGCGAATACCTTGAAGGGTCTAGTTTTTAAAATGGGGTCATTTGGGGGGTGTTCCTATGTTCTACTACCTTTTAATTTCTGCAAACCTTGCATAGCACATAAAAAAAATTTACTTTTAAAATTTTCAAAATTTCAAGTTAAATTGTTAGGGTTCTAACTAATTTAAAATGTTAATTAAAAACTAAAAAATGACGTAAAAATAAAGTAGACATCTGAAAGTATAAGTTTCATGAACTATTTGGTCAGTAAGTATAAATATATGCAACCAATTAGTGTTAAAATAGCAAAAAATCGTAATTTTTTGTTAAAATTTCATGATTTTTTGCATTGTAAAAAAAAACTACAAATGATATCGGCTTACTTTTACTATGTACATGAAGGACGACTTGTGACAAAAAAACAATGTCAGAATTATTGTGATTGGCAAAACGTTACCAGAGTTATTCTCTAATAAAGACAGACATCCCCGATTTGAAAAAACAGGCCTGGTGTTTCAGGGGCGTCCAGGTTTATTTGCATTGGTCCTTAAGGGGTTAAACAACAGCGGGCCCAGTACTGAACCTTGGGGTACACCACTAATTACCGGGGACCAATCAGAGTACGAATCATTGACCACCACTCTCTTATATGAAGGATAGCCTTATACCTATCCCTATCTTATATGAAGGATAGCCTTATACCTATCTCTATCTAATATGAAGGATAGCCTTATACCTATCTCTATCTTATAGGAACAATTAAACTATAAAAAATTGAGCTCTCCTGGGCGCTGGTCTCCAGTAAAGCAGTAGGACACGTTTTCAGGTCCAAAATGTATTTTATTGCACTAAAAACAACACGTTTCTGGTCCGAAAAGGACCCTTCCTCAGGTAAGGATAGCCTTATACCTATCTCTATCTTATATGAAGGATAGCCTTATACCTATCTCTATCTTATATGAAGGATAGCCTTATGCCTATCCCTATCTTATACGAAGGATAGCCTTATGTCTATTTCTATGTTATATATAGCCTTATGCCTATCTCTATCTTATATGAAGGATAACCTTATACCTATCTCTATCTTATATGAAGGATAACCTTATGCCTATCTCTATCTTATATGAAGGATAACCTTATACCTATCCCTATCTTATATGAAGGATAACCTTATGCCTATCTCTATCTTATATGAAGGATAACCTTATACCTATCTCTATCTTATATGAAGGATAACCTTATACCTATCTCTATCTTATATGAAGGATAACCTTATGCCTATCTCTATCTTATATGAAGGATAACCTTATGCCTATCTCTATCTTATATGAAGGATAACCTTATACCTATCCCTATCTTATATGAAGGATAGCCTTATGTCTATCCCCTGCATGCTTAAACTCCTTATCTGTATTTGCAGCGACCACTTCTGCAGGAAGACTATTCCATGCATCCACTACTCTCTCAGTAAAGTAATACTTCCTGATAATACTGCAGAAATCTTTCCCCTCTAATATAAAACTATATCCTCTTGTGGTAGTTTATCTTCTTTTAAATATCCTCTCCTCCTTTACAGTGTTGGCACAGGCTCCATAGACTTTCTGAATGGATTGATTGTTCTTTGCCTTCTGGCTCTAAGACCCTTTTGGCAAGCTACTGACCCAAGAAGTTTACAACTACTAATGTCACTATAGTCACTATATGATGTGATTTTTTTTCCTCTCTGTAATGGTTGAAGTCACTAAAGAATGACATATTGAATGTTGCAATTGTTTATCATTTGTTGAAATTCAATAAAATGTTTTAAAAAATGTAATATGTTTTTACAGTAGCAAGACCCCGACCCCCAAGGTTCTACAGGTGGTGGGTTTGGTTGTCTAAGGTGCATGGAGGCCTCCCAAGTCTCCACTGATGGATGATATTGGGGGAGAGAAGGGTCGGCCATTCTGGATTTTTGTATATAGGGAGTAGGGGGGAGATAAATGTCAGCCAAAGGAACGTTTGGCCAATAGTTATTGATAGTGTATGGCCACCTTAAGTCGATTCAGTAGAACTGTGGAGGGGCAAGGCTTTGCAGATCCAGATGTGGTAGATGTCTTGCAAATGCTTTGTTCAAATCTGTGCATGTGCTGCTAATTGCTAAGTTTCCACTTGTTTTTTTTCTGGCAGTTTTTGGATATCTGCCTCTGCAGTTTTTGAGCCAAAGTCAGAAGTGGATCCATAAGGGAGATATATAAGTCCTTCCTTTATATGTCCTATTCCTTTTGAATACACTTCTGGCTTTGGCTCAAAAACTGCAGTGGCAGCTATCCAAAAACTGCCAGAAAAACATCCAAGTGGAAACAGCCTAAGGGGCAGGTGGGGCAATATTCTTATGGATACACCAGACTTCCAACTATGAGTGTGCTGTATTATTTCAGTACTCCTGGCAGCCAAATGTCACACATTGGGATGTGCAGTTTTGGGTACTAGGAGTACAATTCTGTAGCTAAGATATGCTTCCATTACAGAATATTAATCTGACAACAAACACCTACAAACTTCTGTTGCAATAATAAAACATGGGCTTAGAATTCAAGGTACAATCTATATATATAAAACTCAATGGGGGACATGTATAATTATTTGTGTATGGTAGAAGCAGTTTACCCCTTTTCCCGAATTCTAAATTATGCGCAGAAGCGCTAAATTTATCAATCAAGCGCAATGAGCTTCATAAATTGCGGGTAAATATAGTAATCTCCTCAATCCACTCTTTGGAAAATAGAATCAATGATTTAGTCCAAGATGGCTTATATTTGCGCAAAAAAAACAGCTCTTGCTGCAAAATTTTTGGTGTAAAGGAAAAGTACGCAGTTAATAAAGCCATGCGTACTATAGATGTCACTTCAAGGTACCCCGATTCGGCCACATCTGGAGGACATGCTCCACCAAAACGTGCGCAAAAAAATGCGCAAAAAAAGGTCTTGCGCAAAAAAATACACACAAGACAGGGGTAAAATCTTTGATACATGTCCCCACTGTGTGTATGTGTGTGTGTGTGTGTGTGTGTGTATGTGTGTGTGTGTGTATGTGTGTGTGTGTGTATATATGTGTGTATATGTGTGTGTGTGTGTTCCAGCATCACATCCAAACAGCTAAAGATATTAACATGAAACTTGGCACACATGTTACTTATATGTCAACAACAAACATAGGATAGGTGATTTAACCCTTACCCACCCCCATTTGCCAGGGTCAGGGTTTTTGTTTAAAGTCCCATACAAGTCTATGGGAAATATATGTTACTGCATAACTTCCAAACGGCTGGAGATATTTCGATAATACTTGGTCGCATGTTACATATATATCCACTTAAAATATAGACAAATTGAAGAGGGAAGCAGCACTCAGAAAAAAGGTGAAGTTGGTGCACGCAGACACGGTCCTTGGTCAGGGGTCCAAAAGTAGACAATAAATTGGAATAAATCCGCAGCACACAAGTCCAAATAAAGTGAAAAAATGAAAAAATGTATTCCATAAATAGGTGAATGTTACAGCAACGTTTCAACCAGCTCTGCTTGAGAAAGACCAGGAGAGCTGGTTGAAACGTCGCTGTAACATTCACCTATTTATGGAATACATTTTTTCATTTTATTTGGACTTGTGTGCTGCGGATTTATTCCAATTTATTGTCCACTTAAAATATAGGATAGTTAATTTAACCTTTAACTACCCCCATTTGTGAGGGTCGGGATTTTTGTTTAAAGTCCCATGCAAATCAATGGGAAATGTATGTTCCCACATAACTTCAGTACGGCTGGCGATATTTCAATACCTGGTACACATATTACGGGTCGGGATAGGAGGTCAAGATAGGAGGATGGGATAGGAGGACGGGATAGGAGGTCAGGATAGGAGGAAAGGATATGAGGATGGGATAGGAGGACGGGTTAGGAGGATGGGATAGGAGGATGGGATAGGAGGACAGGATAGGAGGTCGAGATAGGAGGTCAGGATATGGGGTTGGGATATGACAACAATATATGAGGACGGGATATGAATTCAAAAGCTTCCTCCTTTGTTTATTTTCCTCCCCAACAAGGATTAGGAAGTAAAAACTGGGCAACGTCGGGTACTTAGCTAGTCTTTAATAAAAACAACTCTCAAAAAAAACAATTAAAACCAAATATGTTCAACGGAGGTGCAGGGTCCCTGTTGACATGCCCAAACATGAGCCCATAACATCAAGGCTACAAATGAAATACATGCTGATAATATACAACCAGAAGTTATAACTATATTGCTGCCTGCACAAGAAATAAACAATATAAGGGGGAAAATGGAAGGCAGGAGCTCACTTGATAACCTACATGTGTTCCAGGACCCATGTCTTCAGCACATGTAAGAGTATCCCAATGTAATCAAAGACACAGGGACATATTGAGCTTACAAAATGGTTTGCATATTGGCTTAATCTTTTGCATGATGCCATGTGAATTGGTTACAACCAAATGTAAAGGCTAAAATGATCTAACAAATTATTTATCTGGAAATTGTCAATGACTTAGAAATTGGTTTACATCTCAAATATTGCTTTCTATTTAAAGGGGTGCTCCACTGAAAAACCTTTTATCCCCTATCTAAAGGATAGGGGATGAGATGTCTGATCACGGGGGTCCTAGCGCAGCACCCCAGTTATCCGTGCACAGAGCGAACTCCACTCCATGCCGGATGACTGGCAACTACAGCCACCACACCTCCTCCATTCATGTCCATGGGAGGAGGTATGATGAATACATAGTAGCAGTCATGCCTCCTCCATAGACATGAATGGACAGGGTGTGGTATGACATCATGAACGCAGAAGCTGCAAGCTTCCGTGTTCCGGGCGTCGCCGCTGCCGGCCCAGAGATCGCGGGGGTCCCCAGAAGCGGGACCCCCACAATCAAACATCTTATCCTCTATCCTTTGTATAGGGGATAAGATGTTTTTGGCGGAGTACCCCTTTAAGGAGTCTTAGAAGAAATAAAAAGTGTCCTGGTGGTATGTAGATGCCTTAAATTCTGCACATCAGGGGGCAATACCAACAGGCTAGGTTGCCTCTTCCACAGTATTTATAGATGGGGCTAGAGTAGTTAACTAAAGCGTTACCTCAGATTAAAGAAAGCCCTAATTGTGGTATTACAGCTTTCATATCAGTCAATGGATGTAGATTAAACACAAATGAAAAGATGTATGCTTCTTTTGGCACTCACCCCGCGACCAGTGGCCAACATTAAAGGGGTTAGCCACCATAAGGGGATTTTAGTACTTACCTGCCAGACAGTAATGGACATGCTTAGGAAGGATATGTGCTTGTCTTGGGACTAAATGGCTATGTTGTGAGATTACCATAACGCTGTGGCTATCTTTTTGTGTAATGGCTATTTCCTTTTGGAGTTCCCTCCCTCCAACTGTCCCATGATACCTTGTTTGTAAGTGTGAAGTCACTTTTCTCCCTCCCACACATCAGCCATCGAAGCATTGAAGCACACCTGAGCTCCCTTTTATGCAACATACCAGTCTTTTCTAACCAGGGTGCCTCCAGCTGTTGCAAAACTTTAATTCCCTGCAGAATGCTCTCCCTCCCACCTAATGTTGCTCCACCTATTGAAGTAGACAGGCTCCCTGTCATCATCTGACTAGTTACTGGGCTTCAACCTTGGAAAACCTGAGACAACACTCATTTTGTATGCTGCTAAAAATAAACATTGGGACAAAGATCACATAAGAATTGGGAGACCACCATCAAACACAGGTACGGACACTATATTATGAACTACACAAATTTTACAGCCCTGTAGTAAAGTCAAATAAAAAAAATAAAATGAAAAATCTGAATACCCCTTTAACAGATATTCTGGACAGAAAGTTAGAAACATAGAATGTGTCGACAGATAAGAGCCATTTGGCCCATCTAGTCTGCTCAATGAAATTGTGCAAGTTCTCCCACTTAAAAAGATGAGAGACCTGTAATTTTCATCATAGGTATACCTCAACTATGAGAGACATAATGAGAAAAAAAATCCATAAAATCACAGTGTCTGATTTTTTAAAGAATTTATTTGCAGGATATGAGGTAGGGATATGAGGACAAGTGCTTCCTCCGATGTTTCTTTTCCTCCCCCACAAGGATTAGGTAGGAAAAAACGGGCAACACCGGGTACTCGGCTAGTATCAAATAAAGGTTTAGTCAACGCAACAGCAAATAAAATCGCATAAAATGTAATATAGGAATAGAATGTACATACATGCATGTAACAGCTAATACATAGCAGGTGCAAGTTACATTAAAATATCCATAATATAAATGAGCTTGAGAACGGCGACGAGAGGTCGCTGAAACGTCGCTTCCTTTGTACACTGGGATAATGCAATAAATTTTTCACCTTTTTTGCACCTAATTTCTGTGTGCTGCTGGTCTCTTGTTTTTCTCTAGTACATGTGAACCTCTCACCAAGGTACACACCCAGCGTGCACCATTGCATCGTTTTTCTCAAATTTGTTGTGCTGCTCTTCTGGAATTTTTTTCATAATATAAATGAGATATAATAAGACCCATGTTAATCTATGGACCGGGTAAGTGGAAGATCAGTAGGACAATGAAGGTAAAACTAAAAGAAAAACAAGGCATACAAATGGGACCCTTTAAATTTATCATTGTTGGCTGCACATCCCCCTTTTTAAAAGGTCCCACAAAAAATCCAACCAGCCGAGGAACGAGCAGTTGCTCAATCGGCAGGTGTGTTAACTGACCCTTTTACTCATTTATCGGAAAGTAGTATTTCTATACGCGCTCATTCAGCCTATATTCAGACTGTTTAAAGTGGTCTTTAAGGTCCTTATGTAAACTTCAACTCGTTACAATCCTGAGATTGATGGCGAGGTATAAACAGGGGAGGGGTATTAATGGGAGGTATAAACAAGAGAGGGGTATTAATGGGGAGGTGTGTAAACAGGATGTGCAGATGATAATGATGAGTTTGAAGGGCAACACGATGGATTGAGCCTTGTGAAGGTGATCGGCGCTTGTTTTCTACAGCCTGTTGGCCTGTCTGAAGGAGCCTTTCCAATCATCAGACCACAGGATTAATCAGATTCATAACTCTAAGATTTTCTCAGTACAATCTCTACTACTTAATCAATTGGTCCTGAGAAGAGGTTGTGGTTAAAAACGTGTAAACAAGACTACATCTGGAGACACAAAGGGTCTATTGGGAGGGCCGTAAAAAGAGGAGGGTACATAGGTTACATAGCTTTCCCTACTCCAGCGTGGCTCATCCACATCTTGCTGACTTGTGTGCCATATTTCTGTGGCAACTGAGAACCCAACATTGATGTCACTGCCCATGCCAACCTTACACATAACAATACTTTTTGCCTATTTCAACAAGCAATAACCTACTGGTCTTTTCCTGAGTATCAGTAGTCATTACTGGATGCCACCTCTAACAAGAAATCTACTTCTTCAGCTTGCATGTGTTTAATCCACTATATTTCTGCCTCATTTATTGGATTTGTCACCTTCTATTTGCCTCTACAGTTTCAACTCAGGCTTAGACCTTAGACTCCACCTCACTCTCTCAATTTGTAATTTCTCAATGACAAACCGTGTGCCTTCATTGCTGAGGTGTCTCACTGCCAATTGAAGACTATTCTGGGGATCTGATGATTTAACCCCTTAAGGACTCAGCCCATTTGGGCCTTAAGGACGACAATTTTATTTTTACATTTTCGTATTTTCCTCCTCGCCTTCAAAAAATCATAATTCTTTTATATTTTCATCCACAGACTAGTATGAGGGCTTGTTTTTTGCATGATTAGTTGTCTGTTGTAATGCAATCACTCACTTTACATTAAAATGTATGGCGCAACCAACAAAATACTATTTGTATGGGAAAATTAAAAGAAAACCGCAATTTTGCAAATTTTGGAAGGTTTTGTTTTCACGCCATACAATGTACGGTAAAAATTACATGTGTTCTTTATTCTTTAGGTCAATACAATTAAAATGATACCCATGATAACATACTTTTCTATTACTGTTGCGCTTAAAAAAAATCGCAAACTTTTTAACCAAATTAGTACATTTAAAATCCCCCTATTTTGAAGACCTATAACTTTTTCATTTTTCCGTATGAGCGGTGGTTTGAGGGCAATTTTTGCGCTGTGATCTGTAATTTTTATTGATACCATATTTGCTCATATAAAATTTTTTATAAATTTTTTTAGAAATTTTTTTGGGAATAAAATGTTATAAAAAAAAAAAAGCAGCTATTTTGGCCTTTTTTTTTTTTTTACGTTCACCATAGGGTATTATTAACATCTTATTTTAATAGTTCAGATATTTACACACACGAGGATACCAAATATGTATATAACACTTTTTTTTACACTTTTTGGGGGTAAAATAGGGAAAATGGGACAATTTACGTTTTTACTGGGGAGGGGGTTTTTCACATTTTTTTTTTACTTTATTTTTATACTTTAATAGTCCCTATAGGGGATTATTTATAGCAATCATTCAATTGCTAATACTGTTCAGTGCTATGCATAGGACATAGCACTGATCAGTATTATCGGTCATCTTCTGCTCGATCGCAGACCAGAGCAGAAGACCCATGGAAGGCAGCAAAGGCAGGTGAGGGGACCTCCATCTGCCGTACTGAATGATTGGATCGCCGCGGCAGCGCTGCGGGCTATCCGATCATCCATTTTAGAGTTCGCAATGCTGCAGATGCCGTGATCTGTATTGATCACGGCATTTGAGGGGTTAATGGCGGACATCCTCGCGATCGAAGATGTCCGACATTACCAACGTGTCCCTGGCTGCTATCAGCAGCCGAGACCTGCCGCGCATGACCCGATGCTCGCAGTTATGTATAGGATGTAAATGTATGTCCTGCTGCATTAAGAACCAGCTCACCAGGACGTACATTTACATCCTGCGTCGTTAAGGTGTTAAGACCTGTGATCAGATTTGTATTCTCAGGTGCCATGACTCCAACAATGTTTTTACGTTCTAGCTATGTCCCTATTCCTGAGAAATTGGGATTTAAATATTTGGTTGACTATTTGTACTTTACACTGAATTACCACATGAACATTATTGTAAAATGGGGTGAGAATGTTTGTTTCTGGGGGTTGATTAGGTGGCTGAGGGGACATAAATCATATTTATGGGGTATGATCATGAAGCTCCTACCCCCCTCCTCCCACCCCCTGAGCCGAGCATTTACACCCAATTTTGCAATAAAGCTACAATGCATCTGACTCTTTAGAGAAAACTACAGTCAACCAAATAATAAAATCTCTATTTCTCAGGAAGGTTGGGGTGTATCAAGAAACAAAAAAACATTGTCAGAATTAGGGTATTTGAGGCTACAGTTTTATATAAAAGCTCAATTATTTGGAAGTCCAGACTTCAAAGTGGGGGTCCCTTATGAAGACTGGAATAATCCCTTAGACGTGACATTTTGAGCCTAAGGAGCACGGAGCCCAGCAGCGGAGGAACGGGACGCCGATACCGCGCAACAGGGGAATGAAGGAAGGTTAGTTAAAGTTTGTTTTATTCGTTTTTAATACCAAGTTTTCAAAGTTCATCTACCTTACACAATGCAAGATGGTAAATATAGTCACACTATGTCATAGTCTCTACTGTTCCTTAAAGGGGTAGTCTGGTGATCCACTGTTCTGAACATTCTGTTCAGACCACTCGGAAACGGAGGCCGTGATCGTGACTTCACGGCCACACCTCCTCCATTCATGTCTATGGGAGGGGGCGTGTCAGCCGACACGCCCCCTCCCATAGACATGATGGAGGGGGCATGGCCATGACATCACTGCCACAGGACCCCCTGCAATCAGAAGTCTTATCCTCTATCCTTTGGATAGGGAAAAGGATGTCTAGCAGTTGAGTACCCCATTAATACATAAGCAACCTAAAAAAGGAAGGAATATTTGGGGGAAATTATCATTTGAAATAGGCTAGAAATTCCTTATCTTTTATGTACCACTGTATCTTCCCAAAAAAAAAAAAAAAATAGTGTGCAATTAAATAATCTGCTAACTGGTATGCACAGAAGCCCCAGGATATGAGGATATGTCTAATCCAACATCAAAATAGTTATTTAACATGCCAACACACATACTGGGATGAGGGTGAGTCACACTACAAAGCTCGGTAACTCACTAGCAGACACACCTACCTATGCTGGAACACATTTGCTGGGAAAATGAACTATTATCTAGAAATCTGGAGTGTATATCATGTACCGGCAGTAATCAGTGGGAAAATAGGAAACTCTGGAATTTGCATTACAGGAATAACAACACAATTGTAGTTAGTTATGGTAATACTCATAGGTGTGCCATAGTACTTGCATCCTACAGATTATTCTCTTATTATATAATTGTATTATGTAATGTTTATGATTTGGATATTGTTTGGATTTCTGGGCTTTATTCTGGGCTGAAATTGCAAAATTCCAAACCTGATAAAATACAAAATACCACAGAAAGAGCTACAAAACAGTATATGTGGTGCCCACTGGGTAGATAGGTGAAGTAGTCCAAGGTAGCTAAGGGTATTGGTCTCTTGGGCAAAGTCTCTAGAATGGTCTCCAATGGCTTTGTGGCTGGCTAACCCTGTACATCCCCAGATTGCAAAATTTGTAAATTGGGGTCAGCACAACAGTAGGTAGTCCTTGACCCAAGGGTACACTTTGGCGAGGTGTCTGAGGGGTGTACCTGTGATTGTCTGTGCAAGAGAATGATGCTATACACATCGTTGACTTGCAGACAGGGGTTCATTTTACTGTGCAAAACCAACAATATATACTTCTCACAGTTCAGCAAAGTTAGTCTTTTGAAATGGATGCGGACTGTGGTGAAAATATATACTTGAGAAGACATGTTTTCACTGACTTGTTTATAGGATTGCAAAATAGAGAAATTGGGGCTCAGAGTCTTGAATAATGGATTTATATTATAACGTTTATTAAAGGGTGTCACGATCACACCCTATCGGTCCAGCCGAGACGCTAGAGAGAGTGTGATGGTGCAAGGGTTAAAGCCGCCAGACCTCTGGGTATCCACTACTAGTCCCAGCAAGTCACCAAATTAACCCTCAGATAAATGTGTTTCCACCCGAGCTGCCTTCAGAAAGGTGAGCTCATATATTTAGAGATCAAAGACCAGAGCTGATTAATTAAACATTTTATCTGATAAAAGGTATCACAGTGCTATGCATAAAAATAAACAAATGACATACAGGTATCAGAATATATATAAGAGTTTAGCAATACAAGTTCAGAAAAGCAAAAATGAAGTTCTTACAGCATGATGATATTAGCAGTCCATGAGAGAGTTCCAGCTGTTCTTAGGATGGTCTTGTCAGCTTGTTCCACAGCATTGAACACCCTGAGTCTAGCATTGTTAAATATTTTATATCTCCTTTTTGGAGGGACTCCATTCCCCCCTCCCCTCTGGGAGGGGCATCTCTCTTCCTGGCCCTCTTATCTGGTTGATTATATGATGGGACCAGAGTGCAGGACTTCAAAGACGATGCAAACACACAGTCAGACCCCCCCCCCCCCAATAAACTGCAATACACAAAAGACCCAGGATACACCATCTGAATGACCCCTCACCCCCCAGGTCTTAGTTTATACACAGATGCAATTATAAAACACATGTATGTTTCCATAATCAGGCCTTGGGCCTGACACCTCCCTCTTAAGATGGAGACAGAGAGATCTGGCCCTCCAGGCCGATAGATCTGTCTCCCTTAACCATCTATTTCTCTCCTTGATGCATTCCCAGGCAAAGATGGCACTGAAGGGGCCTAGTACCTGATTAAGCTGCCTCCTCCTTTCATCTGAGAGCTGTGGATTGATCTCCACATCCTGAAGGGATCCCTGGCTCTTAGCTTCCTCCACTAGATCAAGTAAGGGATCATTACCCAGCCCTTCCTCTGGTGCACTACATACACTGAGTACCACCTCCTCAGGGTCATAGTATGCCTTCAGCATATTAATGTGGTACTGTCTCTGCCTCTGACCTTTCTCATCAAGGGCTACTACATATGTGGTGGGTTCTAGGCGCTGTAGAATGGAGAAGGGATCCTCCCAGGCGGCCTGCAACTTATTCTGCCATTTGGGGTTCAGAATCATTACCTTCTGTCCCACTTCATAGACCCGGTCCCTTGCATTGTGATCATACCCGTACTTCTGCCTGGACTGTGCTGCTGTGAGGTTGTCATGTACCAGCCCAGTCAATGCCTGCATCCTGTCCCTGAATCTCAGAACATACTCCACCACAGAAGTCTCAGGGGCAAGTAGCCCCCCTTCCCATTCTCCCCTAACTAAATCTCGGGGGCCCCGCACTTTGTGACCATACAATAACTCAAAGTGCGAGAAACCTGTAGACTCTTGGGGTACCTCCCGGTAAGCAAATAACAGATGGGGTAACTACTTTTCCCAGTCTCTGCCCTCCGATTCTACAAATGTTTTTATTTGTTTCATGGGTACCGATATGACTGGTAGGGGAACTAGGGGAACACGAGTAACATCCCCAGACTTACCAACCCTCTGGCAGACACGACAAGATCTACAATAATTGGCAACAGCAGTACCCATACCCGGCCAGTAGAAATTGTGTGCCAACCTCAGCGGCTCTTTCCTGTGCTGGCTTTCTCTCTCCTGGGCCCCTAGCATGCCTTTGGAAAGGGACTCCCAGTACAAGATATCATTTTCCCAATATACCCGATGCCCATCTGTGTCAACACCTGTATGTTCAGCACGTTGTCTCAGCCCTTCAAGGGAAGGGTCACTGCGCAGAGCTCCCCGGAAATGCTAATTTCCCTCCCCCTCCTTAGGCTCACAGGATTGGGACATATTGCTCACTGCTGATCCCTCATCCTTCTTAGGCTCACAGGATTGGGACATAAAGCTCACTGCTGATCCCTCATCCTTCTTAGGCTCACAGGATTGGGAGATAAAGATGACTGCTGATCCCTCATCCTTAAATGTCACCAGGGGCACACCAACCCCTCCCCCTAGCCCATCTCCACTAGGTTTTGGCATTGTCAATGCATTGTCACCACATTTTACAATATACCCCATTCCACTTTTGGAAAACATTACTGGTTCAGTCAGAGGTAAACAATTATCAATCCCCTGCACCCCCTCCCAGTTAGCATGTTTCACAGTGTCTCCCAAAGTCTCGCACAGTACCTCAGAATGAACATGGCTCTCTCCTAGCCCATTCAGTGTGCAGGTAGTGTCCTCTGGAGCATAATGACAGAGCATCCGACCCAAATCATTCCCCAGCAGAACATTAACAGGGATTTCCTCAGAGACCCCCACCTCCCGCAAACCCTTGCCTGTACCCCAATCCAGGTACACACGGGCCATGGGCACAGCAGGCTGAACACCTCCAATTCCTTTTAAAGCCATGGTTCTTCCAGGGATGATATCCTCTGTATCCACCACTTCAGGCCGCACCAAGGTAAAGGAGGCTCCCGTATCTCGCAAACCCACTGTCACCCGGTCACCCACAGTTACACTCTGCAGGTTATCCGCTCTTTTCTCCACCGCTCCGGACACCAGAAGAACGGCTGTGTGTCCTCCAGCTACTGGTGGAGAATTCTTTTTGTTGGGGCAAGTGGCACTCAGGTGCCCAATATTGTTGCATCTGTAACATCGGCGGGTGTCCCCCTGACCCAATGTGGCTCCTGTTGCTTTTGGACTTGCTCCGGCTTGTGCAGATCCACGCTTTGCTGTCGGTGCCCTGTTGTTGGCGAAGTCATCTCCTAGTTCTGCTGCTTCCATGGCTGTCTTGGGCTTGCGGTCCAAAATCCACTCTCTGGCTTCAAAACTCTGTGTTTGGAAAAACTGATCCAGGACCATCAAGTCCTCCAGGGCCTCATAGGTAGGGACTTGTAGGCCCCCAGTCCATTGCCTGAATGCAGTCCTTAGCTGACCTGCATGTTGAGTGCAGCTTTCTGTGGAACTTTGTTGCAAAGTCCGAAACTTTTTCCGATAAGCCTCTGGAGTCAGATTAAAACTTTGTAGCAGAGCAGATTTTATTGCCTCATAGTCCTGGTCACTCTCAGAGGAAAGAGAAGCAAACACATCCAGAGCTTTCCCTCGCAACCGTGGGGTTACATATCGTCCCCACTGTTCCTTAGGTAGATGGAACTGCCGGCAAACCTTTTCAAATCCCCTCAGGAACACATCTAGATCACCATTTTTCTCCAACATGGGGAAATGTTCCAAGCGGGGTTTGTGGTCTCCTTGATCCTGCGCATCACTCCGTGCGGATGAAGCATCCCCTCTCAGCCTCAGAACCTCCAGTTCATGCCTCCGCTGGGCCTCTCTCTCTGCCGCCTCTCTCTCTCTCTGCGGCTCGTGCCTGGGCCTCTCTCTCTGCAGTTTGGTACTGGAGAAGCAGTTGGAGTTTCATATTGGCATCCACATTCCCAAGGTGTTGTAAGGCAGTCCGCATATAAGAGTCCAAGGCCTCATGTGGAGTACTGTCCTGAAGGGGAGTAATGTTGTATTCCCCAGGAGATATCAGTCCTTGGATGGCAGTTCCAGCTGTAGGACTTTGTCTCATGTCACTCAGCTCTTCTGCACGGGCATCATACTCCACAAGATCAGCAATAAGTTGTTCTTTGTTCTTTCCTGCAGTAGGGATGTCCTTTTCTTGGCAAATTAGCTCCAGTGCAGGCTTGGACTGCTTGCAATATGCCTCCATATTTCCGAGATGAGACAGAGGAGGTAAAACAGGAGATGGGGAGGACAGAACTGTCTTGCACTCTTTTTGTATGTCTTTTAAACCAGCACTGAGCTCTGTCTTTGGAATTTACACACAAGAAGATGTATGCAATTTCTTTTTTAGTGCTAAGTTTTCCTTACAGGTAAAATCCAGCAAGCACTAAAAATCTCTAAATATGTCCCGACGCTGCCACCAGTTGTCACGATCACACAGCCGAGACGCTAGAGAGAGTGTGATGGTGCAAGGGTTAAAGCCGCCAGACCTCTGGGTATCCACTACTAGTCCAAGCAAGTCACCAAATTAACCCTCAGATAAACGTGTTTCCACCCGAGCTGCCTTCAGAAAGGTGAGCTCATATATTTAGAGATCAAAGACCAGAGCTGATTAATTAAACATTTAATCTGATAAAAGGTATCACAGTGCTATGCATAAAAATAAACAAATGACATACAGGTATCAGAATATATATAAGAGTTTAGCAATAGAAGTTCAGAAAAGCAAAAATGAAGTTCTTACAGCATGATGATATTAGCAGTCCATGAGAGAGTTCCAGCTGTTCTTAGGATGGTCTTGTCAGCTTGTTCCACAGCATTGAACACCCTGATTCTAGCATTGTTAAATATTATATATCTCCTTTTTGGAGGGACTCCATTCCCCCCTCCCCTCTGATCCCACCAGGGGGGCATCTCTCTTCCTGGCCCTCTTATCTGGTTGATTATATGATGGGACCAGAGTGCAGGACTTCAAAGAAGATGTAAACACACAGCCAGACCCCCCCCAAATAAACTGCAATACGCAAAAGACACAGGATACACCGTCTGAATGACCCCTCACCCCCCAGGTCTTAGTTTATACACAGATGCAATTATAAAACACATGTATGTTTCCATAATCAGGCCTTGGGCCTGACAAAGGGTAGCTCCCACCATCCTATTTTTTTTTCTGTCCCTGCCTATTGCCAATCTATCCCTAACCCCCTCCCTGCTTTAAATTTTTATTTTTACTATATTAAAAATAACTTTTTTTCTGCCTGGTAGTGTGCTCACTACCAGGCAGACTTCCCCAGCAGGCACCAAGTCACTGATGCCTGCTGGGGCCGACACTTCCGCCCTTAGTTCATCTACACAGGGTGCCTCCAGCTGTTTCACCACTACAACTCCCAGCTTGCCCTAACATCTACTGGCTGTCAGGGCATGCTGGGAGTTGTAGTATTGAAACAGCTGGAGGCACCCTTTGTAGATAAACTATTAGTTAGTTACATGCGGCGCCACGGCGCTAGCCCGTTCCCTCCTCCCCCCCCGCGCCATACCCCGTTCCCTCCATCACAACAACCCCCCCCCCCCGCATACACCGTTCCCTCCGTCACAAACCCCCCTCCCGCATACCCCGTTCCCTCATTACACTTACTGCAGAGTACGGCAGCGGGCGTGCAGGGACAGCGGCGACGACGAGGCGGCGGCGATGTGCGGGAGGAGTGGCCTCCCAGCCAGTGGCCGGGGAGCCAATGCGCTCGCTCCCTGCCTGTCTGATTGACAGGCAGGGAGCGAGTGCAGCTTAACTGAAAAAGGACTGATTGCCAGGCCAAAATCAGTCCTTTTTCAGGCGTGACGTCACGTCAGGCTGCAGCCGGCCACTAGGAGGGAGACCCCTAGTGGCCGGTTTTCAAATGTAAATTAAACCATTTTAATTTAAAAAAATTTATAATAAAAGTATATTAGAGATATGTTGTAGTACATAAGTACTACAACATATCAAAAAATTAAGTTGGTGACAGTGCCCATTTAAGTATATGATATAAAATTGAACATAATATAAGTATAATATACTGCGGATCACAGGGCCCTTGTGATTCCTCAGTAAAATTGATAAATATTTATAATCATTTATAAATAAATATAAATATTTATCAATTTTACTGTGGAATCACAAGGGCCCTGGGATCCACAGTATATTATACTTATATTATGTTAAATTTTATATCATATACTTAATAAACGTTATAATATAAATCCATTGTTCAAGACCCGGAGCCCCAATTTCTCTATTTTGCATTTTTTCCCTTTTTGGCACCGTGGGTATAGGTGCTATTTGGCCAGCTCGAGTCATTGGTCACTAGGTCAATACGAGCCTCTCTACCATTTTTTCTTTCTTGTTTATACGATTCCCTATCGCAGGGCATAAGATGTAGACTTACAGGGCGCAAGATGTAGAAGAGTTAAGTGTTTATAGAAGAGTCCTTTGCTCAGCTGTCTTCTCAAAACAGGATAAACATACAGGAACGGGAGATAGTCGTGGGTAAAATCTTTGATGCCGCGATCACTGCAAACAACGCAGAGCTGACTCTTTGAACTTTAACAACTGGAACTGGATATAGACACAGTGGTAAACAGCAGGTTATAGCTGGAAATATGGAAACTAAACTAGACCTACTCCTTTCCTCACTGTTTAGGGCCAGGCTCATGAGTTTCAGTCCTGTGGGAGATAGGGTTGGACTTCAGAGTCTCCTCCCTCAGAACCTTCTAACAGTTTCTCCATAGAAACTAGTCTGAGGGAAGGTAATGTGACCATTGTTCCATGCATGCTTACATGTGTAATATAACACTGGTTGCAGTAAATGTTGCAGAATGTTCACCCTTGCACTTTAGACTCATGTTAGACTCAGATAAAGATTTAAATACTTGGATAGAGAAACTCCTCAGTCCTTATTTCCTTCTACTTTTTTAGCCCTTACATGAGGAAAAAGCCTTTCCTAAAAAAAATTTAAAAAATGGAGGCTATGCAGGCTCTCTGCTGTCAGGTGGATGCCCACATGGAAGTTTTCCATGTGGACATTCGCCCGTGTGAACATAGCCTAAGGGTCTCCAGTTTCCCACAACTAGCAAGCACATTATAGACTGCTGGCAAGCTGTAAAATTACAGAGACCCTTTAACCTCTATTGGATCCTGTATTTACCTTTCCTATACTTTCCTGGCCATGTATAAAAACTGAGAATAATGAAGTCTATGGAAATATGTTACTTCATACACAGCTAACCACCATGTAACTTCCGTAGAAAGGCAGCACAAGGCAAATGGGTTTGTAACCACTTCCTGCATATTTATATTCGGTAGTGTATTTATATTTGGTGGTGTAGACTGGTTTTCTACAGAACATAATTCTTAAATATGAGAGCCACCAACAGGACAGGTTTTTGTAGATTAGGAAAATGCAATCAAGTATTTACAAGTTACAATATTAATTGGTTCCAGGACGACCATTGTATGTGGAAACCATTGTATGTTGAGACCATAACTCTATGGAAACCTGGTAATTGGTGCTGAAGCCACAAAATATTATCCAAAAAACTATAAAAGTGAGGATTAAAGAAAACTAAGTAGATAACTAATACAGATAAAGGATGTCCTTATATATAAAAGTTAGAAAGATCTGCTGGGAGCTGTAATCACTGTCTATGTAGAGGACAGGAGCTTCTTCAGGGTCCTGTACAATACACACAGTGTCCTAAATAAGTAAATGGAGCTGCCCACACCTGGAGCACCTATCCCTGGCACAGGTAAAGAGAAGTATAGAAGATGAAGTACCTCCCTGTGCTGTAGGGGGCGCTTCCAGACAGCCAGTCAGTGCATGCACTTTAGGAATACAGGTGTTTTACCACTTGAAGCCCATTCTGATTGGTCGGTTTTTCCAGTCATTGACACATTTCACAGATCTGGACTTTCCATAGCATTGTATGTTGAGTCTGGTATCAAGTTACAATGGTCAGAAAAGACCATTGTATGCTGAAACTATTGTATGTTGAGGCCATTGTAAGTTGTGGGATCACTGTGATACCTTCCATTGCTTAAAAGTTGCCAGAGGGCAAAAGAAAGAATTATATGCCACATGTGCTACAACTCATCCATGAGTGTTCGGTTGGTTGCTCAACCAGAAGCAGAACAAATGGTTTTAGAATGTTCTATTATTGATGGACAATGCTTAGGCCAGGTTCAAATTGCGTAATTTCCTGAAAGAGATTCCAAGTGTAGAGACCGCGCAGACATTGCCATCCCCATAGACAGCAATGTCTGCGGAATGGAAATCTGCCAGAACATTGAACGAGTTCAATGTTATGGCGGAATTTTTCAAGGGGATTTTTCAAGTCCAGCTCGAAAAATCTGAAGTGTTCACTGTGCACCAAAATCCATGGGACTCTGCTGTGCCCGAATTTCAAATCCATAAATTGCGCCCCCCTCTTCAGTGGCACTCTAGATAACTAGCTACTCTCTCTATTCCTTTTCCTACTTATGCACTCAACAGCATCAAAGTCTACTATGATATGCTTTAAAATACGCCTCAATTGGCCAAATCTGAATAAAGTTGGATTGGGCTGATTTGGTCATAACTAAGAACATCTGAAATGTGTTCTGAACTTACTTTTATTTTTATCGTAACTAAGTGATATCAGAGCGAATAATGTGTTTCCAGGAATGTTGGTGCTGTCCCTATCTCCGCCAGTGTGGAAGCTTGGAAACAATAATTATTTCTAGATTATTTTTAAAATGCAATTTTTGTTTAGGGTCCATTCACACAGCCAAGCAGTACCCTGTAAGTGGGCACAGTGACTCCATTTGCAGCCATGTGGTGTTTTCTCTCTAACTCTCTGTGAAATCAGGAGGTACACAGATGTATGGAGTCTGGAGCATAGCATTGTTTTTTAAAAGATCATTTGTTCTCTTAGGTTTGATCAGTATTACTTTTTTATTATTACTTTGCAGGTAGGATGATAAAAAAAGCTATTATGGAGTGTTAGTTTTATAGTCAGATGTGGTGTTTATTTATTTTTTATTTTTTTGTAACAGAAAAAAAGTTTGTTGTTTTTTTTTTTTACCATTAAAGGAAAACTCCAGCCAAATGAAATTACTTTTATATAGCTGCACATGTTTAAGGTATATAACTTTGTAATGTAGAAGTGTAATACCATTATTTCTCTTAGCTTTTCCTCCAGGCAGAAAGTCCAGTAGTTCTTATGACTGATGACTGTTGGGCACCAGTTTGTTGTAAGGCCTCTTTCACATTGCCGGCAGGCTCCACTATATGGAACTCCATTTATTTTTCTCCATTATACTCACATAAACTACTGGATCCCATTCAAGTCAATGGAATCCGTTGGGACCCGGTGGAGTCAGTTGTGATCCGACCCGTTTTGGGGCATGTTTGGTGCACAAAAAAAGAGCCAAACAGACCCAAAACTGGGCAGAGCATGACAGCAAGGTGAACATTGGCCAACATCACACTCCCTTCTCCTGAGCTCAGAGAGCTGAGAGCGCTTCAGTGTGCAGTGTGTGATTTTTCTTAATTGGCGCAGCCGCACACACCTTCCCCATCTCCCCCATTTATATTCACTGCTTCTCTAACCATGTGACCTACTCAGCTCTCTCAAGGCAGCCTCTCCCGCAGCTTACAAAGGAACCAAGCGCAGGGGCTGATGGTTTATGCAGTCTTCTGCAGCTGGATTTTCAAAGGCTGTTTATGGGGGCTATGGGGGTCAGACTTTGAAACAAATCAACTGTGATGCCTTATGGAGTCATAGTGAGATGGATATCTCCTTTAGGCTAAGTTTCTACTTGGCGTTTAAAAAAAAAATGAATAAAACAATTCTGCCGCATGGCATTTTTTTGGCCAAAAAAACGCTGCGGCCAGATGTTAGCTATAAATCAATGAGAAATCGCAAAATTCTTATTCTACTTGGTGTTTTTCACTTTGGCGTTTTTTTTAATCCTTTTGGCGTTTTTTCACTATTGGCGTTTTTCAGCTCCTTGGGAATCGCAGCATGTTGAGCCACTGGCGATTTTTTTTGTCAAAATCGTGTTTTTTTTTTCCTCCCATAGAAGTCTATGGGAGTGAAAAAATGCCAAGAAAAACGATATATGTGTTTTAACTTTGGCGTTTTTGCCGGCAGTTTTCATTCTTTTTTGGACTTTAGCGATCCAAAAAAGTGATTTTAATAAAATTTTGTAGGGTACCATTAAAAAAAATTAATAAAAAAGATACAGTAGTCAAGAAATGTATCTTTTTTATAACAACATTTTTATACATTTTTAAACAGGGATCAATTTATGTGGGCGGGCGGAGACCTAAAAATGTATCCGTCAATAATAAAAATGTAGTGTGTGTGTGTCACTTTTTTGCTTTATTTTTTAATTTTTTTTAGGTAGTACTACTACTCCCAGCTTGGAACACACTGTTCCATGATGGGAGTAATAGTACCTGTACTAATAGACATATCGCCCATTGCAATCCTTCTGTATAACTTATAGATGCAGCGGCCGCTCTTCTCTGGTCCCCTGCACTGCCGTATATATACACCCTTTCATATTTCCCGCAGAGAGCTGTAATTGGTCAGATGGTTCCAGCCAATCACAGCTCTCTGTGGGAAATAGGAATATGGGTATATATACGGCAGTGCAGGGGACCAGAGAAGAGTGGCCGTTGCATCTATACATTATACAGGAGGATCACAGCGGGTGTCAGTAGTGATACCCGCTGTGATCTTTCTTTAACTGCAGGTACTACTGCTCCCAACATGGAGCACACTTTGCGCCATGCTGGGAGCTGTAGTACCTGCATTAATAGACAGATCGCAGCGAGTGTCAGAAGTTACACTCGCTGCAATGTCTATTAATGCTTCTACTACAGCTCCCAGCATTGAGCAGAGTGTTCTCCATGTTGGGAGTAGTAGTACTTGCAGTTAAGGACACATCACAGCGGGTATCACTATTGACATCTGCTGTGATCGTCCTATCTATAGCAGAGATGCAGAGCGGCTGTATACATCGCTCGCATCTCTGCTCTGTACTCTGGCCAGTGATGTGAATAGAACATCACTCATTCATATTTCCCTCAGAGCTGTGATTGGCTGCAACCATCCGGCCAATCACCACTCTGGGTGGAAAATATGAATGAGTGATGTTCTATTCACATCACTGGCCGTAGTATGGTGCAGAGATGTGGAACGCTGTATACAGCCGCATCTCTGCTACATTATGGACGATCGCATCGGGTGTCAGACTGACACCCTGGGCAATATGTCTATTAGTACAGGTACTACTACTCCCATCATGGAACAGTCAGTTCCATGCTGGGAGTAGTAGTACTACCTAAAAAATTTAAAAAAAAAATAGAGAGAAAAAAGTGAAACACACACTTTATTAAACAATTAAAATTTAGTTATAAAAAAAATTATATTTCATTAAATACAATTTTTTCCATCACTACTGCATCTTTTTATTTTTTTTATTTTTTTTTTTGCAACCCAACAAATTTTGGGTACCAAAAAAAAAAAAAAAAAAAACACCAAAGGTGCCAAAAATGCAATTTCCACACAAATTAAAAAAAAAAAAAATAAATAAAAACCCAGAAAAAACGCCAGAAGCAGGACATTGCACTGGTGTTTTTTCAGGCGTTTTTTTTAAACCCAAAAAACGCAGGCCAAAAAACCAAGTAGAAACTTAGCCTTAAAGGACTTAGCATGATCATTTAATCACCTCTTTAATCCGCTCTACCTTAAAAAATCATATACAGTAGAATAAAGCCTCTTCTGTATATACTAAGGTGTTCTCGTCCTTCCTAGAAGACAGGATCTGGGAAAATAATATTGGATATTATGTGATCCATCATAATGTCTTTGTTGTGGATCTATATTACATTTATGTTAAACTGGTCTAAGGATTAAATGGGTATTGTTATCCAATGTAATTATACAAAAGAAGTCACTACCACATGTGCGGTAGTTTCCAGTTTTTACAGCATTATTGAATTACATACAATCAGTCCAGAGCATGCGCAGTAGCCTTGAAGATGTAATCAAGAAACTGCATATTGTTCACAAATATAATTTGGGAAAGATGCTAGGAGCAGCAGAAACAGACAATTATTATATAGTATTTCGTTTTTCTGAAAACTACTATTTCTTTCTGTCCATTAAAGGGCCACTCCGGGGAACTAAACCCATAGCCCATACTTTCCCTCTTCTCAACCTATTTAATTGTTTAAATATCATTCATTAGCTATTTAGAGCAGTTTCCCCTTTTTCAGTTGTCACTTACATGCAGGGAGTGAGGAAAATACATCACTCTACCATCCTTTGTGCCTCTGTCCAAATCCCTCTCTGAAAGCAGCCCCCACCCTCCTGAGAGAGACAGACCATGTGGTTTCTGCCCTGCATTGATGACTCATTCTTTCTTTAGTGCTGAGAACTAGGATGTGTGTGCAGCCTTAGCAAATCAGTGAATCCCTCTCTGCTGCTCAGAGCAGTAGGGTGAGGGCTGCTCTTATGGAGTGAGCTGGATGGCAGAGTATATAGTAGAAATCCAGGGTGCTGCTTGATTTCCAACAAAGAAATCCAGCAGCACTCCGATAAAAACTTCATGTGGTGACACTGGGTAAATAAACCGCATAAAGTTTTCCACGCATATCAGAGTGCTGCTGGATTTCTTTGTTGTGGCTATCCTATATGACCTGTGACCTAGGTCGATCATCCACTTGCATCTGTCACCTTTAATGCATTTTGTGGTTGTGCTGCTTCTTCTTTCGTTTACACACACACACACATAGAGAGAGAAAGAATAATTATAAATAATATGCCATATCCTACCAAATCCCTCCTCATTCCACACTCCAGCACACAAAATAAAATAAATTATTTAAAATACATTAAGGTAGGTAGGATAATTTCCCATTACCAACAATGCAGGTATACAAGAAGGAAATATACCACACAAAAACTGGATAATACCACCATACTGTACTGAATAAAACCACTATACACAGACCAGTATTCCTCTATACAGAGGTACATACCAGCTCTACACAGATCTGTATACCATATAAGTGATTATACACAGCTCCATATGACAGCAGATACCAGCTATACACAGGATCAGTATACCATATAAGTGATTATATATACGGGACCATAGAGAGGTTGATACAATCTGTAAGCAGGATATATACACCATATAACTGATTACACAGGACCATATAGATCCAGGACCATATAGAGGTAGATACCATTTGTACACGTGATATATACACCACATAAGTGGTTACATCTAGGGAACTCACAGACGACTTTTCCGATCAGCATCGCCCTGATCAGACCGCCAAGTCGACTTCCTTCATCCAAAACTCATCTCTTCACATCTGCAGGACAAACATGTGAGACTCTGCATTTTTCCATTGCTGTCCCCTCCTCTACACAATCTGCCCATGTATAGGCTCCAAACTGGTATAATGCCCTTCTTGGTGTCCTGCACAGAAAAGGGCAGGTAGGTAGTAGCTAACTATGTAGTTAGGTAGCCAGATATGTAGGTAGACAGAACAAGAAAAACAGCACAACCCATAAATAGTAAGTTCCAAAGGAAATGGTGCATGCAGAATCTGGTGGTCCTGGTTAGGGATCCACACACTCCAGGTAGGAAAAACGATCTCTCCACAGCACCAATGTGATAAAGGGGAAATTTATTCCATAAAAAGTTTCCTTAAAATAGCAGTGACTGGCTCCACCCAAGCTGTCTGCTTGAGAAAGGCTGGGTTGAGCCAGCCGAAACGTCGCTATTGTAAGGACACTTTTTATGGAATAAATTTCACCTTTATCACATTGGTGCTGTGGAGAGATTGTTTTTCCTGCCAGATATGTAGGCAGTTAGGAAGACAGGTTTGTTATTAGGTATGTAGCTATCCAGGTAACTAGCTAGGTAGGCAGGTATGTAGGTAGGCAGCCAGGTATGCAGGTAGGTAGTTAGGCAGTCAGGTATGTGGGCCAGGTAGTTGGGCAGCAAGGTATGTGGTCCAGGTAGTAAGCCAACCAGGTATGTGGGCCAGTAGTTAGGCAGCTGGGTATGTGGGGGGCAACCCTTCCCTTCCCTATGTAAGTTGAAATAAATAAAGAAAAATGTAAAAAACAAAACAAAAAGAGATACTCACCTGTCCCTCGCAGCGAACTCCTCTGCGCTGCCGGCCCACGTTCTTCAGCCTCCACAGTGCAGGCGCCGATGAGTGACGTCATCAGAGCCTGCACTGCGTGTAGGTCATGTCTCCACTTAGTGTAGGCCGTAGACGCCACTCACAGTGCTGTCTGCCCGGGATCTGGGACAAGTGTCCTGGATTCCTAGCAGCAGTGGGTGGCGGTGTCGGGCCATCGTACCACGTCCTAAAGGACCAGCCGGTCAGTCTGCCCCTGTATATACATATATATTTATTTATTGATCACACACTGTCATAAATTGTACACACCCTGTTGCTATAGAGACAATACAAAAACCATATATGTCTCCAACATGGCCACTCTCAGAAATGTTTTAAAAAAAATAAATAGGTAACTATTTTATTTCTCTTCTACTAACATCAGTGTTTTCCAAAGAGTGTTTCTCCAGCTGTTGCAAAACTACAGCTCCCAGCATGTCTTCGGCTGTCTGGGCATGCTGGAAGGTGTAGTTTTGCAACAGCTGGAGACACATTGTTTGGAAAACACTGACTTACATACAGAACACATTCTGGTGAACAATTATATTATTTATTATATATTATTATTTATATTATTCATTTATTATAATATATATATAAATATATATATATTTTTTTATGAAAGTTGCGCTTCTCTGGTAGCTATTTAATACACCAGTTTTGATAAATGGGGCCCATTGTCTTGTCCTGTGACAGACGCGCTCCAGTCCTGACCTGGTTTGACCAGCATTCTCTGCCTTCTTTTGCATTCCTGTGAAGATACATTGGAATGAGTTGAATTTCCTATAAGTGAGGAGTTCAGCATCACAATATTGTCTGTCGCAGGGCCGGACTGATAATCTCTTGTTTCTTTCTTCAGAATGGTCGCTCTGCGTAATTGTGGAAGGGACGGACCCCTGTGCAAAGACAAATAAAGATAAAATAAAGGGAAACAAACCTGATTCTGCTCAAACTATCTGCACAGTCCCTGAAGCCGCTTCAGTCTCTGATGTCATCGGTTTAAAAAAGTTCAATTTTCACACCTCTAAATACTAGATATGGTGAGAAACTTCTCGCTTTATGTCAATATTTCCTGTCTCTTAACTGAAAGATACAGGACTGAGATCTGACCTGACTGAAACCTGCTAGTGATCTCACAGAAGCTCACTGACACAGTTGTGATGTCAGAGTAATTCAATAATTCAACTTGTGATGTCACAACTGTCTCAGCCTGTTATACTACTGTGACATCACGGCAGCTTCCTTTACACTTGTGACATCACGGCAGCTTCCTTTACACTTGTGACATCACGGCAGCTTACTTTACACTTGTGACGTCACGGTAGCTTCCTTTACACTTGTGACGTCACGGCAGCTTACTTTACACTTGTGACGTCACGGTAGCTTCCTTTACACTTGTGACGTCACGGCAGCTTACTTTACACTTGTGACGTCACGGCAGCTTCCTTTACACTTGTGACGTCACGGCAGCTTCCTTTACACTTGTGACGTCACGGCAGCTTCCTTTACACTTGTGACGTCACGGCAGCTTCCTTTACACTTGTGACGTCACGGCAGCTTCCTTTACACTTGTGACATCACAGCAGCTTAGTTTACACTTGTGGTGTCACGGCAGCTTCCTTTACACTTGTGACATCACAGCAGCTTAGTTTACACTTGTGGTGTCACAGCAGCTTCCTTTACACTTGTGACGTTTCGGCAGCTTCCTTTACACTTGTGACGTCACAGCAGCTTACTTTACACTTGTGATGTCACGGCAGCTTAGTTTACACTTGTGATGTTACAGCAGCTTACTTTACACTTGTGACGTCACAGCAGCTTACTTTACACTTGTGATGTCACGGCAGCTTAGTTTACACTTGTGATGTTACAGCAGCTTACTTTACACTTGTGATGTTACAGCAGCTTTCCTCTCTGTAACAATTGTCAGCTATAGCAGTTACCCAACAGAAAACTTCAAAACTTGTTGGTAGTACAATGGAAATTAAATTGTGATGTCACAACCACCTAATACAGTTGTGCAGTCACACTAGCGTAAAAAAATTGCAGCTTACCCGACAGAAATCTACTTTTGATGTCACATACCCAACAGAAACCCGTCGGCGATGTCACAGCCAGTGGTGCACTTAGCGTTGTGCTGCGCTAGGTCTGATTAAACTCATGCACCCCTATAATTCAAATTTGACTGCCTTACCTTCCCTCTTCATGCTTTACCCTTTCCTCTTTGGGCTCCACCTCTTCCTCTTTTGGCCCCACCCTCCCTCTTCATGCTCCACCCTTTCCTCTTAAACCCTCAATCCGCAAACAAGAATTTGCTACTTTTTGAATCCAGAAAACTGGAATACTTTTTTATTTTTTTTTATCTATTTATGTTCTAATGTAAAGGAACAGTTATTTATTGGGCTGTAAGAACAATTCCCACCTCTTTAGGTCAGCCCAAGGGCAGGACGCTTCATTATTCCTGCACAATGTTACCTATCCCTTTTTAACCTGTGATTATGAAATATTATAGAATATAACTCCAACGTTGTATGGAATATGACCTATGTAACCAACACAAAGGTACCAATAATAATATGAGTGAAGGAGCCAGGACCGCTCAGCCCCTGTGCAGCTGTATAGGTAACACATAGGGAATGTTAACCCTTGTAATTATAGTTTGTACGTAGTGAATGTGTATAGTAGGTATACTATTTGTGTATGTTACTGATACATATATGTAGGGAGCATGTATGTCTGCTTAGTGTGCATATACGTGTTAGTATATATTTTTATATTTTATAGAAATGCACAGTTGTGGACTAGTTATGTGTAGGCCGGGCCCGGTCTGGCCTTAGCTCTTTTCTCCCTACAATTTATTACAAATGCCAAGGTGTAATAGTATAAATATACAGTTCTACATACACTTCCTGAGAACTAGAATAACGGTAGCAAAGATGACTGTAATTTACCAATGGAAATCTAAGCTACATGAGACGGGGTTAAACGAGGTTAAGAGCTACTGTAAGACAGTAAAGTGTTATATTAAACTAGTAGGTGATGGCGCCATCTAGTGTCACAACTGAGTTTTTACACTCATTGATGAAAAACGAAATAAATTAAAATATACCCAGATAGAAATATCAGATTGCTACAGAACTCGGCATGCAGTTCTGTCTCAGGCAGATATGTAAATACTTTAGTGGGGTCTGATTAGACACTGGGTCTTATCGCAAGAGGCCATAAAAGTGCTTCCATCTGCTACCCTATAAAAAAAATAAGGGCTAAGAGGCTATTTTTAGGTCTCAGTGAGAGATTGCTGACTGCTAGACCTGGTTCTCAAAGACATTTTCCCCAATTGACAGACTTTAAGGCTAGGTTCAGACTACGGAATTTCTGCCTGCAATTCCTCTTTGAAATTGCAGGCGGAAATTCAGCTTGCTAAAATGTATAGTGTAGCGGAATTTGTGAATGGAAAATCCGCTTGGAAATTTCCACCTGAAGAAAGGGGTTGCTTTTTCTTCAGGCGGAAATCCGCGCGGAACACATTGCAGTCTACTGGAGACTATGCTACAGGGGCTTTAAAGTTAGTGTAGTTCATAATATAGTGTCTGTACCTGTGTGTGACAGTTTTCTCACAATTCTTCGGTGATTTTCACCCCAATATTTATTTTTATCAGCATACAACATATTTTTCCCAGCTTGCAATGCGGCCGAGACCTGACTCACTAGTCAGCTGATGACAGGGAGCCTGTCTGCTTCAATGGGTGGAGCAATCACTTGGTGGGAGAGAGATCAATCTGCAATTAATGCAACAGCTGTAGGCACCCTGATTGAAAACCACAGGTGTTTTGTTTCAATGGGTGGGGTGGCTGATGTGTGGGAGGGAGGAAAATGGAATTGAGGGATTTGTAGTCAAAAAAAGAAAAGTCAAACAGGAAAAACAAGTTCACAAAAAGCTAGCCCCAGTATTATGGTAATCTCACAACATAGCCATTTAGCCCCAAGACCAGCGGAAATCCTTCCTAAGCATGTCCATTACTGTCTGCCAGGTACGTACTAAAATCACCTTTTGCATTTTCACATTTTCCTCCTTCCTTTCTAAAAATCATAACGCTTTCAATTTTGCACCTACGGACCCATATAAGGGCTTGATTTTTGTGTCACCAATTGTACTTTGCAATGACATCACTTATTTTAGAATATAACCTGCGGCGAAACAAAAAAAAAAAATTATTTGTGGGGTGAAATAAAAAAAAAAACGCCATTTTGTAACTTTTGGGGGGTCCTGTTTCTACGCAGTGCAATATTTGGTAAAAATGACACCTTATTTTTATTCTGTAGGTCCATACAGTTACAGGGATACCCAATTTATATAGGTTTTATTTTAATACATTTTAATAAAAATTGGCATCTTATGACCCCTATAACTTTATTTTTCCGTGTACAGGGTGGCATTTTTTGCACCGTCATCTGTAATTTTTATAGGTACCATTTTTGTTTTGATGGGACTTTATCGCTTTTTATTAATATTTAAATGGTATATGAAGTGACCAAAAATGCACAATTTTGGACTTTGGTATTTTTTAAGTGTACGCCATCGACTGTGTGGTTTAGCGAACCTAATATTTGAATAGTTTTGACATTTACGCACGTGACGGTATTACATATGATTATTTTTATTCTTTATTTCATTATTTTATTAAAAAAATTGGAAAATGGGGGTAATTTTAACTTTTAATAGGGAAGGGGTTAATGAACTTTTATAAAAATAAAATGACACTTTTTCTAGCCCTCATAGGGGGCTACAACATGCAATATTCTGATTGCATACACTGATCAGTGCTATGCCATTGCAAAGCACTAATTAGTGTAACCGGTGATCTACTGCTCTAGCCTGCTACGCAGGCATGGAGCAGTAGATCGCCGATCGGACAACGGAGAGGCAGGTGAGGACCCTCCCATCATCCGGTAAGCTGATCGGGACATCGCGATTTTGTTGCGATAGTCCCGATTAACTCCGCTGAGCTGCCGGGATTCTTTTACTTTCATTTTAGACGCCGCGATAAACTTTGATCGCAGCGTCTAAAGGGTCCCCATCGGCCGTGCCCAGCATTAGCCGTGGGTCCTGGCTGCCCAGGACCCACCGGGTTTAACCCATTCTCTGCTGGTGAGAACGGTTTAAACCCGGTAAACGGGACCAGGGCGTACAGGTATGCCCTGAGTCCTTAACCCCTTAAGGATACAGGGTTTTTCAGTTTTTTCCTCCTTACCTTTTAAAAATCATAACCCTTTCAATTTTCCACCTAAAAATCTATATTATGGTTTATTTTTTGCGTCACCAATTCTACTTTGCAGTGACATTAGTAATTTTAACCAAAAATCCACAGCGAAATGGAAAAAAAATAGTTGTGCGACAAAATTGAAGAAAAAACGCCATTTTGTAAATTTTGGGGGCTTCCGTTTCTACGCAGTGCATATTTCTGTAAAAATGACACCTTCTCTTTATTCTGTAGGTCCATACGATTAAAATGATACCCTACTTATATAGGTTTGATTTTGTCGCACTTCTGGAAAAAATCATAACTACATGCAGGAAAATTTATACATTTAAAAATGTCCTATTCTGACCCCTATAACTTTTTTATTTTTCAACGTACAGGGCTGTATGAGGGATCATTTTTTGCGCCGTGATCTGAAGTTTTTATCGGTACCATTTTTGTTTTGATCTGACTTTTCGATAACTTTTTATTCATTTTTTCATGATATAAAAAGTGACCAAAAATACGCTTCTTTGGACTTTTGAATTTTTTTTACGTGTACACCATTGACCGTGCGGTTTCATTAATGATATATTTTTATTATTGAGACATTTACGCACGCGGCGATACCACATATGTTTATTTACACTGTTTTATTTTATTTTTATGGGAAAAGGGGGGTGATTCAAACCCGTGGCAGTCCCGAACAGCCCGACTGAGCAGCCGGGATACTTTCACTTTCGGTTCAGACGTGGCGGTCAGCTTTGATTGCCGCGTCTGAAGGGTTAATACAGGGCATCACCGCGATCGGTGATGTCCTGTATTAGCCGCGGGTCCCGGCCGTTGATCGCCGCCGGGACCGACCTGATATGACGCGGGGTCACCGCGTGACCCCGTGGCATATCGCGGGAGCCGGCGGAGGACGTAAATATTCGTCCTTCGTCGTTAAGGATCGGGGATGCAGGGCATATGCATATGCCCTGCGTCCCCAAGAGGTTAAGGTACGCAGATGGTCGACCAGACAGACCAAAAGTAGATCCACGACAAGCACACACAGCTGCCACAGTTTCCTTGTCCACTATTCAGACACAGATGGCTTCTTCATTCCATATGCCTGTCTCTGCCTTAACCATTTCCAGGCACATGGGGGAGATTTATCAAAACCTGTCCAGAGAAAAAGTTGCCAAGTTGCCCACGGCAATCAATCAAATTGCTTCTTTCATTTTGCAGAGGCCTTCTGTATCCAAGACCACATAAGACATAATAAAAGATACCTTTTACTGCAATCAGGGTGAGTGCCATCTTCTACTCTATTTAGCCATCTTCTACGCATTTCTAAGGAAAACTTTATAGAAAGTTGCTGTATTTTGCATTTAAGAAACAAATCAACAATAAAGAAAAGTCAGTGCAAAGGTGTCCATAACCTTTAATGTGTTACTGTCATTTGAAACAACTATTGACATGTTGTCACTCCTGAGACCCTCCACGATTGTAAGTTATATAGTGATAAAATGCGCAACCGCACACTCCACTCCCCAGCCGTCCGCCTTATCTGACCTTTTTACGGCATAGGCTTATGCAGAGAAAAGGTCAGGTTTGATTGATAGCTGGAGAGTGGAAAGCATCGTAGCTGTAACAGGGGTGTGGAATTTTTTTTTAAAACTACTTGTCCAAGGGACTAAAACGGAGCAGAATCTACTTATCCCTCATAACAATCCACTTGTCCTGGTACAAAATAATTGTAACCCAAATAGTATGTAAATAAGATCTTTTCTTAATAAAAACTTGATAGGCAGACCAGTATGTCACCCCATTAGGTGGATAGGGTCCCTGATAATTAAGTCCACCCCATTAATGGAATACTGCAGTGCAAAATAACTGATCCTGACTGCTGGGAAACCCCTCGCCCGATCTCTTGTAAGGGGCCCCGGCAGGAATGGGGGCTTGTCCGCATGACGCAGCGGCCGACAAGCCCCCCCCCCCAATGTATCCCATAGATACATGGAGGGGGCATTTCAGCAGCCATGTCATGCAGGGATGGAACATTCCCTTCATGCTGTCTGCTAGGGCCTCATACAAGAGATGGGGGGTTGTCCCAGCAGTCAGACCCTCGTGATCCATCACTTATGGGGATAAGTTATTTTGCACTACAGTATTCCTTTAATTAGGTAGTCCCCCTTCAGGTAGGTATGTCCCTTTATCAGGTACGGATCAAGTAGGGCCCCCTGTGATGCCCCCTGCGTCATTATATTTCCCCCCTCTGATACCCCCAGTGTCATTATATCCCCCCCCTCTGATGCCCCCAGGGTCATTATATTTCCCTCCCTTCTGATGCCCCCTGTATCATTATATCCCCCCCTCTGATGCCCCCAATGTCATTATATTCCCTCCCCCTCTGATGCCCCTAGGGTCATTATATTCCCCCCCCCCAATGCCCCCAGGGACATTATATTCCCCCCCCCGATGCCCCCAGGGACATTATATTCCCCCCCCCCACTCTGATGCCCCCAGGGTCATTATATTCCCCTCCCTTCTGATGCCCCGTGTCATTATATTCCCCCCCTCTGATGCCCCCAGGGTCATTATATCCCCCCCCGATGCCCCCAGGGTCATTATATTTCCCCCCCCTCTGATGCCCCCAGGGTCATTATATTCCCCCCTCTGATGCCCCCAGGGTCATTATATTCCCCCCTCTGATGCCCCCAGGGTCATTATATTCCCCCCTCTGATGCCCCCAGGGTCATTATATTCCCCTCTCCCTTCAATGCCCCCAGGGTCATTATATTCCCCCCCCTCCAATGCCCCCAGGGTCATTATATTCCCCCCCCCAGGGTCATTATATCTCCCCCCCCCTCTGATGCCTCCTGTGTCATTATATTCCCCTCCTTTCTGATGCCACTCGTGTCATTATATTTCAGCCCAACCCCCCCTCTCCTCTCCCACATTATTTACCAAACCTCCCCTCCTCTCTGATCCCCTGCTACCTGTACTCCAGCCCCATGTGTGCTCTGGCAGGCTCAGGGGCTCGGCCGTCACTTTTGTTACTGGACCATTAAGAATATAGTTTTGCCCCTGGTGATCAGGCAGATCCTCATATTAGGCAAGTTTATCTCACTCACTCACTCACTCTGAATTCACACAGGTCCGCTCACACTGTTACTGTACTTACATCTCCCTGCAGCAGTCTATAACGAGACTTCCTTGCGGGGATGCGCGCGATAGGTGACGTCATCACAGACGCCGCACGGGACATCAGCGTCCCGACGTCCTGAGCTGCGTATGCGCATCCCCGCAAGGAAGTTTCGTTATAGACTGCTGCAGGGAGATGTAAGTACAGGAACAGTGTGAGCGGACCTGTGTGAATTCTTCAGGCATTTAACGCTGCAGGGCTAAATGCCTGAAGAAATCACCTGCCCCGTGTCCGGAACTGCTTGTCCTGGGCGTCGGGCAATAGGAATTACACATCCCTGCTTAACTACGGTGCTATCTCAACTTTTGACATGTTTTAACCTGTTGGGGACAAGGGCGTATTCATATGCTCCTGCGTCCTGGTACTTAAGGACGAAGGGCGTATGCATACGCCATGGGAATTTCGGTCCCCGCAAGGGATAGGAGTGAGGTGGCAGGGGTGCCACCCCTTCTATCCCTGCTATTGGGCGTCTAGAAGCGACCACCAATAGCAGATCGGGAGCGGGGGGGGTTAACTTCCGTTTTCCCCATTCTGCCCACTCACAATAGGCGGGACAGAACAGGGAACCCGCAACGAAGTCCACTTACCCTGCGGACGAGGCTGCGGGCGACTATCGGTGTCGGAGATCGGCATGTCGTGCAGCTGGCTCCCTGGATCCGACGGAAGCCGGTAAGTTGCCTAGCAACATCTAGAGGGCTACAGTTTGAGACCACTATACAGTGGTCTCCACACTGTTGCCCTCCAGATGTTGCAAAACTACAACTCCCAGCATGCCCAGACAACTGTCATGCTGGGATTTGTAGTTTTGCAACAGCTGGAGGGCTACAGTTTGGATATCACTGTGCAGTGAACTGTGGCCCTCTAGATCTTGCAAAACTACAACTTTCAGCATGCCCACAAGGCTCACTGTACCCCTTGTTACGTTCCTTGAGGGGTGTAGTTTCCAAAATAGTATGCCATGTGTTTTTTTTTTTTGCTGTCCTGGCACCATAGGGGCTTCCTAAATGTGACATGCCCCCCAAAAACCATTTCAGAAAAACTCACTCTCCCATTATCGCTCCTTCCCTTCTGAGCCCTCTACTGCGCCCGCCGGACACTTGACATCCAAATATGAGGTATTTCCTTACTTGAGAGAAATTGGGTTACACATTTTGAGAGGATTTTTCTCCTTTTACCCCTTGTAAAAATTCAATAACTGGGTCTACAAGAACATGTTAGTGTAAAAAATGAAGATTTTGAATTTTCTCCTTCAATTTGCTGCTATTCCTGTGAAACACCTAAAGGGTTAACAAACTTACTGAATGTCATTTTGAATACTTTGAGGGGTGCAGTTTTTATAATGGGGTCAAATAATTTTTTATAATGAATCAAGTTTTTATAATGAATCAATGTATCATTTATTTGGAACATCCATTTTCCTTATTAGCAGAGAGCTTCAAAGTTAGAAAAATGCAAAATTTTCAAATTTTTCTTCAAATTTTTTAATTTTTCACCAAGAAATGATGCAAGTATCGAAGAAAATTTACCACTAACATAGCTGTTTGCTGTCCGGGCAGGCTGGGATTTGTAGTTTTGCAACATCTGGAGGTCCACAGTTTGGAGATCACTGTGCAGTGGTCTCTAAACTGTAGCCCTCCAGATGTTGCAAAACTGCAAATCCCAGCATGCCCAAACAGCTGTCTCAGCATGCTGGGAGTTGTAGTTGCGCACCTCCAGCTGTTATATAACTATATCGCCCAGCATGCACTTCGGTGATCAGTACATGCTGGGAGTTGTAGTTTTGAAATAGCTGGAGGGACACTGGTTGGAAAATACTTATATACAGAACCTAACTGAAGGTTTTTTAACCATTGTGCCTCCAGCTGTTGCAAAAGTACAACTCCCAGCATGCCCCGTCTGTCAGTGCATGCTAGGAGTTGCAGTTTTGAAACAGCTGGAGGTTTGCCCCCCCCCCCCCCCCCCCCCATGGGAATGTATAGGGTACATTCACATGGGCAGGTTTACAGTAAGTTTCCTGCTTCAAGTTTGGGCTGCGGCAAATTTTTCGCTGCAACGCAAACTCGTAGCGGTAAGCTCACTGTAAACCTCTGCCAGTGCGAATTTACCCTAAAAACACTACACTACACTAACACATAATAAGGGGTAAAACACAACATATACACCCCCTTACACTGTCCCCCCCCCCCCCCCAAATAAAAATGAAAACATATCGTACTGCAGTGTTTCCAAACTGGAGCCTCCAGCTGTTGCAAATTAACAACTTCCAGCATTTCCGGACAGCCACTGACTGTCCAGGCATGCTGTGAGTTTAGCAACAGCTGGAGGCACCCTGTTTGGGGATCACTGGCGTAGAATACCCCTATGTCCACCCCTATGCAATCCCTAATTTAGTCCTCAAATGCGCATGGCACTCTCTCACTTCGGAGCCCTGTCGTATTTCAAGGTAACAGTTTAGGGTCACATATGAGGTATTTCCGTACTTGGGAGAAATTGCACTAATTCGCTCTCTAAAAGCTCAATGGCGCTCCTTCTCTTCTGAGCATTGTAATGTGCTTGCAGTGCACTTGACATCCACACATGGGATATTTCCATACTCAGAAGAAATGGGGTTACAAATTTTGGGGGGCATTTTTTTCTATTATCCCTTGTAAAAAAAGTAAAATTTAGTGAAAATTTTTAACTTTTTCATTTACACATCCAACTTTAACAAAAAGTTGTCAAACACCTGTGGGGTGTTAAGGCTCACCGTACCCCTTGTTACGTGCCTTGAGGGGTGTAGTTTCCATAAGTATGCCATGTGTTTTTTTTTTTTTTTTTGCTGTCCTGGCACCATAGGGGCTTCCTAAATGTGACATGCCCCCCAAAAACCATTTCAGAAAAACGCACTCTCCAAAATCCCATTGTTGCTCCTTCGCTTCTGAGCCCTCTACTGCGCCCGCCAAACACTTGACATCCACATATGAGGTATTTTCTTATCAGAGAGAAATTGGGTTACAAATCTTGAGAGGATTTTTTCCTTTTACCCCTTGTAAAAATTCAAAAACTGGGTCTACAAGAACATGCCAGTGTAAAAAATGAAGATTTAGAATTTTCTCCTTCACTTTGCTGCTATTCGTGTGAAACACCTAAAGGGTTAACAAACTTACTGAATGTCATTTTGGATACTTTGAGGGGTGCAGTTTTTATAATGGGGTCAAAAATTGGAAAATTGCTGCTGAACTTTTAAGCCCTCTGATGTCTTCCAAAAGTCAAAACATGTTAAAGGGGTATTCCAGGCAAAAACTTTTTTTTATATATCAACTGGCTCCGGAAAGTTAAACAGATTTGTAAATTACTTCTATTTAAAAATCTTAATCCTTCCAATAGTTATTAGCTTCTGAAGTTTTGTCTAACTGCTCAATGATGATGTCACGTCACGGGAGCTGTGCATCATGGGAGAATATCCCCATAGGAGCTGCACAGCTCCCGGGACGTGAGTCATCAGAAAGTAGTTAGACAGAAAACAGCAACTCAACTTCAGAAGCTAATAACTATTGGAAGGATTAAGATTTTTTTAATAGAAGTAATTTACAAATCTGTTTAACTTTCCGGAGCCAGTTGATATATAAAAAAAAGTTTTTGCCTGGAATACCCCTTTAAGTTTATGATGCAAACATAAAGTAGACATATTGTATATGTGAATCAATATGTAATTTATTTGGAATGTCTGTTTTCTTACAAGCAGAGAGCTTCAAAGTTAGAAAAATGCAACATTTTCTTCAAATTTTTTTTATTTTTCACCGAGAAATGATGCAAGTAACAACGAAAATTTACCACTAACATAAAGTAGAATATGTCATGTAAAAAAACAATCTCAGAATCAAATTTATACGTAGAAGCATCCAAGAGTTATCAATGCTTAAAGTGACAGTGGTCAGATGTGCAAAAAACGCTCTGGTCCTTAGGGTCATAATGGGCTCCGTCCCCAAGGGGTTAAATGACAGTAAAACTTTAAAGTAATTCTTGGCCAGTGTTTTTGGTCTTAAAAAAAAATACCCTCTGACCATAAAAAAAAACATCTGGAATAAAAAATGTTTAATTTTTTTTTTGTTCCTACATTTCAACAGCTATAACCTTTATATTCTTCTTAGCTGTATGCAAGAGAAATGTAATTATTTTATGAACATTAACTTAAAATATGCTAGAGAAATATGCAAAAAAATTAATTCCATACTTGTACGTGCACATTTTGGTATCATTATACACTTGTGTTAACTTTACCAGAAAAATTACTTTGAGGACTAGGTGTGATTTCCAGAGAGATATCTTCATATTTGTACAATGAGTCTCTAATATTGAGACATTTACAGAGATAAAATGCTTTTTTAGGTAGCAGTGCTGCGCTCTTGTCCCAAAGGAGAGGTGCGGCTGGGAAACAAATATATAGAACAGCTCTCTAAGCACCTTCAGAGGAGATAGAAGTCACCTGAAGGCTCCTTAGAGAAGTTACTGGTGGGGAGAAGCATTTTCTCTAATCTGTTTTTGTTCTGATGTTAGTTTTTTAAACTCTATTTCTGTACAGAATTATGGGGGCTGCCATTTTATCTGAACTGCTGCTCTGAGCACCTTTTTCTTATATAGTGCAGCATATGCTAATATTAAAGAATAATATAGATGTTCTTGTGCATGCCTTGTGCTTACCTGTTTTAGCTGATGTGGCAGGCATGGGTTTTTAGCCATACTGATTTCTATTTCCCCACTGAAATGATATCCTACTGCTTCCTCCATTTCCTATAAAGCCTCTAGATTTGCAGAGGGAGGATGTAGTATCTCATCACTGCAGTTACCCTAATTCTCTGGCTAGCCTCCATCAACATAAAATGCCATGACTCTTAGGTGGATTGGGATCAGTTCACATGGCATGCAGTTTTAATTCATTTTCTTCAGTAAAATAGTGCCATTTTCCTGCAATTTTAGGAAAAGCACAGCAAACACAGTGTGAACACAGACTCAAGGGAGGTGTATGACTACTATATATCCTGATCTCATAGAGATTGCAGCAGTAAAAAGATTTAGCTGGGTATAGAGGGAAGGGGTCTGTGAGCAGCCAGAAAGGATCTGATAGGTGATGATGTCATCCTGTAGTTCACAAAAAAGTAAACTGACCCAGGAATGACCACTTCCTCTGACTTATTAAACACTGCAATTTTCTGTGGGCCAGACTGGTGACCACGTGACCCAGTTACAGTAATGAAACACATGGATGCAGCTGTGCTGGAATGAAACAGATGTAGGGATCCTTGTAGAAAAATTTCATTTTTCTGGCGCTTGCTGGGTCAGGAGACTGAGTAGAAAGATGCAAAGACTCCAGCTAGTGATGGACAGCGTTCTTTTATTGCAGTATACAAGTAGTGGACACCGCGTTTCAAGGGGGTCTGTACCCCTCTTCCTCAGGTCAGCTCCCTGACCTGAGGAAGAGGGGTGCAGACCCCTCGAAACACGTTGTCCACTACTCATATACTGCATGATATGGGCAAAAACCCATATGCTTCTTAAACTGCAGTTCAGAGATTTTCTTTATAGCAGCCATGTAAACATAGGACAGAGTGGGAGGTGATGATCAATCCTGACAATTAGCTATTGTCAGGGATTGATCCTGTGTTATCTGTCTCATGTCTGGGTAACATGTCAAAAGTTGTTTTAAGAGGCATGCTTTAATCTAGGCCACCTCATTTGTGCTGTACATCACTAGTATACCAAAATATACTTCAGTGCACTTGCAGCAGACCCACTGATTTTGGGTAGGCATGCATGCTCATTCAGTCTGCAGTAACAGTCACTTTGCCTGGCTCTATGGATGTCATGGGGCCCATTCTCCCATCATGCAGGGGATTAAAGATGTATTTGACATTCCTGGCACTTCCACAGGACATGCAATGAACATTTGCATACATGTGGGTCCCACTTCTGTGACCCACACCTATCTCTAGAATGAGGGCTCCCAATTCCTTCCAGGCTACTTGCAGATGCTGGAGGTGGTCGGGGGAAAAAAAAAAAAAAGTCAAGCTGGTTATTTCATGCAGTCTGCGTTCAGCCCATTGACTTTAAAGGGGTACTACCATGCTGACAACTTATCCCCTATCTAAAGGATAGGGGATAAGTTGCCTGATCGCACGGTGTCCCTCCGCTGGGGACCCCCGCGATCTGACACGCAGCACCCCGCTCTCATCAGGCCCCGGAGCGAACATCCGCTCCGGGTCTGATGACGGGGCCGGTGATAGTGACGTCACAGCTCTGCCCCCGTGTGATGTCACGCTCCGCCCCTCAATGCAAGTCTATGGCAGGGGGCGAGACAGCTGTCTCGCCCCCTGCCATAGACTTACATTGAGGGGCAGAGCTGTGACATCACGATACTCTGGCCCCGTGATCGGCAGTCATCAGACCCAGAGCGATGTTCGCTCCGGGCACTGATGAGAGCGGGGTGCTGCGTGCGAGATCGCGGGGGTCCCCAGCGGCAGGACCCCGCGCAATCAGGCAACTTATCCCCTATCCTTTTGATAGGAGATAAGTTGTCAGCACGGTAGTACCCCTTTAATTGTGTGTAGACAGTGTAGCAGCATAAGCTATGCAGTTTTGTAATTTTTTTGTTTAATAACTTTCAGAGTTATGTAACCTGCGTAACTGCTTTTGGCTTCTCAATCACCTTTGGTGGCCATAAACAGAGGTGGGACCCGCATCTATGGGACTTTTACGTAATTTCGAGAAATTACTGAACATAGAACATTTCCCACATTTGTCACAGATAGTTGTGTGAATATTAATCGAGCATTCATCCACTCCACATTAAACCATCTCCATATTTCTTGAATAATATTTCAATCATTTCCATAATAATTTGTTTGGACCCCAAAGTCAAAGCCAGACGTCACAACATTGTGACAATTTACTTTATTATATAGCTATACAGGAAAATCTCATTTTTCAACTCATTACAATTCACTATCAATGGGATTACAAAAAGTAATCAGTGGGATTAATTTGCAGAAACAAAATAATTTTTTGCATTGATTTAAGTTTTCATTTTTTTTCCAGTTTTTATCAAAAAAAATGTAAAGCAATTACAGTCCCAATCCGAACCACCAGACAACAAACAAAAAAAATGCACTACAATATTATTTTATTTAGTTACAGAATAGTCTAAATCAGTACAGGTTGCAAGAAGGAAAAAAAAAAATTTAGTGCTATATACAAGTGTTAATTTTTTTGTCTTGTTTTTAAACGCACTTTACAAACTGAAGTCAGAATGAACAATTTGAAGCCCTAATGCATTTAAAGCATCGTGTCAAGGCTATAGTAAGAATATAGTAACAAATAGTAAAATTATTTGATTTTAAAAGGGATTTTCCGACCACAAATAAAAAAAGGTCAATAAACCTATCATAGAATTTTTCTTTCCAAATCTATCACTTTAAAGAGGTTGTCCAGTGAACGGGGATAAATGTCTGGTTGCAGGGAGTCCGACCACTGGGACCCCCCATTATCTCCAGAATGGGGCCTCGCGTCTATGAGAGTAGTGCATGCTTCTTAAAGGGATATTCAGGGTTTATACATCTTATATGTATGACTGCAGGGGTCCCACTGCTGGGGACCCCCGCGATCTCGGTGCAGCCCCCGGCATGCCGGGGGCTGCACAGAGATCGTTGGGGTCCCCAGCAGCGGAACCCCTGCGGTCATACATCTTCTCCCCTATCCTTTGGATAGGGGATAAGATGTATATACCCAGAATACCCCTTTAAAGGGGTACTCCCATGGAAAACTTTTTTTTTTTTTTTTAATAAACGTGCCAGAAAGTTAAGCAGATTTGTAAATTACTTCTATTAAAAAAATCTTAATCCTTCCAGTACTTTTTAGGGGCTAAATATTACAGAGGAAATGCTTTACTTTTTAGATTTCTTTGATGTCATGACCACAGTGCTCTCTGCTGACCTCTGCTGTCCATTTTAGGAACTGTCCAGAGAAGGAGAAAATCCCCATAGCAAACATATGCTGCTCTGGACAGTTCCTAAAATGGACAGCAGAGGTCAGCAGAGAGCACTGTGGTCATGACATCAGAGAAATCTAAAAAGTAAAGCATTTCCTCTGTAATATTTAACCCCTAAAAAGTACTGGAAGGATTAAGATTTTTTAATAGAAGTAATTTACAAATCTGTTTAACTTTCTGGCACCAGTTGATTAAAAAAAAATAAAAAATAAAAAGTTTTCCACGGGAGTACCCCTTTAAGGCACTTGCTCTATTAATTTTTATGGGACCAAGGAACATACCTTAGTGCCGTACTAGACTCTTCAGCGCTCCCATAGAAATGAATGGAGTGCATGCCATTTGCAGCATGCACCCCTCTTACAGACGTGGGGTCCAGTTCTGGAAATCACGGGTGATCCCAGCAGTCAGACTCCCCACAATCACTGGACAACACCTTGAAGGGTATATTCCAACACAGCAATCCTGTCAAGGTTTATTACTGCAAAACCTACTGCAAAGCCCAACAGGCTGCCGTTTTTGCAAAATCTTGGCAAATTCACATTTTGGGGACATTTTGCAGTAACCATGCCAAAAAAAGAAAAAAATAGAGACATGACTGCTATGTCTGAATATACCCATAGGAGATTAAATGTCACTCACTAGTGTTGTCTCAGCCTCTCCTCACTTGTCATATCATGGTGCACGCAGTCATTGGGGTACGTCTTCCCTACTGCTCTGTATTCAAGCTTGCTCCCTGATACATTGTGTCAGCGTGCACACGATCACAGATCCCTTGTCAGCATAGGGAAACTGGCAAGGGTTGATGCTAGGATTAAACATTTTTTGCTGCCCCGCCCCTGAGGAGCTACAAGAAGCCTAAGGAGGCTAGAAAGCAAACATCTCTGCTTATTTCATTTTTTTTTCTTCCGGAAAATCCCTTCATAATGATGATAACTGTTGGGAGGGGGGGGGCGGGGGACATAATTGTACATGGAACATCTTGTTCTTGAGTATTGTATTAGAGAAGGGTCAACCTGTGACTTTAATGTTTTTCCAAAGGCAAAAGCAATGTATAGTTATATTGTTCTATGACACTATGCCAATCTATGGTTAGATTCTATAATAATGCATTTTATATATTTTTTTTTAATTAAATATATCCTACACATATTTGTAATTTTGACCAGGAAGATTTTCTCCCTAGTGGAAAAATATAAAAAAAATGTTTATATATCTTTACAGGTTTTTTTTTTTTTTCTTTAAATGAAATATAGCTTCATGCTTTAGTGCTGTGCAAATTCTTTATAGCATGTCTTAAATTATCCATGTGAAATGACAAAATGGCGTCTTGGGTTTTCCGTTGGATTCTTAATATGCTCGCAAGCACTAGTATAAATGCAAGTTACATAAAGAAAGGAAAAATAATAAATCTAGTACTATGGTTGAGATCTGTTGTCTTCGGAGAGAGTCTCTTACCAGTTAAAAGCGTGAGATCGGACAGCAGGTTACGAATGAGTATTTTGTCTTTTCTTCACTGAAAACATCAACGTTTGATATTAAAACACAAAGTTGATTAATAAATGACATCTGCTAATATCTCTGCACGATAATAAAGGCTTATGGACTACAGGAAAATTAACCCTCCCATATTAAGGCTAGGAAAGGCACTCCTCTCGTATGCTTGGTATGAGCATGCATGCAACGGTATGCTTGAGATTAGAGTGCACCAATAGTACATTAACAATGACTCTCCAGCGCCCTCTGCAGAGTGCTTTCAGATTACAGGCACATTTAGCTTTGTTCCTCGCATATAAACCGTATGGTCGTTCCTCCCGTTACTACCTTGTGCCACCGCGGGCAGTAACTACATTAGGTAGGAGTCACTTCTCTAATACTTCTTAATTCAGTCGGATTCCACGTCTTGATTTCCAGTGTAGAACTCGTCTTGTAGATTGTTGTATCAAGTATGGCTACAGCTATCTGTTGTTGAGGTCTAGGTCGGCGACCAGATGTTAGTGCAATCTGCATATAGACAGCCTGGAATCAGTGATCTGTATTTGTATGCTGCAGCGAGAATGAGTATTGTTGTAGAAGAGAACATATTGACTTGTTTTTTTTGCCCCTGGAGACTGAATGCATTAAAAATGGATATACTATAACATACTACAAAGTTACTCTGCAAGATAAACAAAAATAAACTTAAAATCAGTATGAGAATGTCCTCGGTCTCTTGCAATGAAGAGAAATCTATGAGAGTGTTCATGTAATATATCACTTCCGTGGAGATTATGACAGGGTGTTAATCTAAGGTTCTCTGAAGCAATGGGTCTCCTCTATTCCAGCAGCATGATAGACAAAGACTATATTACATCACACTTTGCAGACACGTCGTCATTTACAGAATTACACAGCAATTGCTCTCTCCGGTCTTCTCGCGGTTTCTTTGACCTGGGGGGAAAACAAAAAACGTGTCGTCAATGTTAAGAAAAAAAACTATAGGCGCACAATATAACCAGAACATAAACTCTTGAATGATTACTATCACTTTAAGGGGAAGACGCACTCACAGCTAGCTGCGATGACTATTTCATTCTACTTGTATACCCGGTTTTGATATTGATTGGTCTCAATGCAGAGACCCCCACCGATCACTAGAACGAGTAGGAAGAAGAGAAGCCATGTGCTTCTTCCTGCTGTTCAATTGATCTGAGGGTCCCAGTACTGATACCTACCAAGGGGTAGATGCACTCACAGTGCTTTGTCTATATTCTTCTGCTTGTCTCACTTGGCTCTGTTTGCAGACTGATGGAAGTACTGCATATATTTATAGAAAGTCTACAAACGGACTAGAATAGACAAAATGCTCAGCCGAGTGCTGAAACCCATTCCTAGTGATCGGTGGAGGTCTCAGCAACTAGATACCCTACCAAGGAAAACTTCTGACTTGTCTACCGTTTAGAGTGTCCCTGTCAGTCACAAAGAAAATAACCTGTGACATATCAAAGACGCATTCAAAGTTTTTAGCGGTCTAGGTCTGTGTGCAGAGACCCACACCGATCCCTAGACCGAGCAGGAAGAAGCACTTGATCTCTGTCCAGTTGCACTTGACATATGCCATAAGCTTATAAAAGGAGTCCATTTAGTGCAACTTGACAGAGATTACAGTAAATAGGAAAGTAATGTGCATATTTTAAGGGGTACTCCACTGGAAAACATTTTTTTTTTAATCAACTGGTGCCAGAAAGTTAAACAGATTTGTAAATTACTTCTATTAAAAAATATTTATCCTTCCAGAACTTATGAGGTGCTGTATACTACAGAGGAAGTTCTTTCCTTTTTGAATTTCCTTTCTGTCTGACCACAGTGCTCTCTGCTGACACCTCTGTCCATGTCAGGAACTGTCCAGAGCAGGAGCAAATCCCCATAGCAAACCTATCCTGCTCTGGACAGTTCCTAAAATGAACAGAGGTGTCAGCAGAGAGCACTGTGGTCAGACAGAAAAGAAATTCAAAAAGAAAAAACTTCCTGTGGAGCATACAGCAACTGATAAGTACTGGAAGAGTAAGATTTTTTAAATAGAAGTAATTTACAAATCTGAAAGCATAGAAGCAGGTGGAGCCAGCACTGTGTAAAATCATTCCTTTATTGAAATCCAGGTAAAAAATTCCATAGACAAGCAGAAGAAAAAATGAGCACTAGGACAACAGTGCATGTGTGCAAGGTTGGAGCACCTTTAGACACCGACGCGTTTCAGGCCGTTTGGCCCTTAGTCATGGCATACATGTTGTCTCTCCAACACACTCTTTTATACTGAGGAGGCCTAATGTTCACCTCCCACAAGGGGAGGGGAAACAAGGACCAACCCATCTGAACAACCAACTTTATTGTCCTGAGTGCAATAAAAACAAACATGATAAAAAGGTGCTTGCAAAAAACAAAAAGGAGCAAAAATGTATAGAAAAATTATAAATGACAAAGGAATTTACAAACAAATACTTAATAGTGGAAAATTAGGTCTGTTCTGTTATTCAAACCAAAAGGATAAACGCTGTTAAATAGATAAATCCACATGGCTTCTCTGTTATGTATTCATGAATTCAAGAGCATATTCTGCAGTCAACAGGTCCCCTCACTAGTGTTATGTCTAATGTGCCAAGACTTCTTTTCAGTCCATAATGGTGATGTCTCAAAATTGAAATTTTCTGCATTAAGAAAAATGATTCCAAACAAAAGAGGAGGTGACAATATACGGCACTTACATAACAGAGAAGCCATGTGGATTTATCTATTTAACAGCGTTTATCCTTTTGGTTTGAATAACAGAACAGACCTAATCCTCCACTGTTAAAGGGGTACTCTGGTGAAAACCTTTTTTCTTGTAAATCAACTGGTGGCAGAAAGTTAAACATATTTGTAAATTACTTCTATTAAAAAATCTTAATCCTTCCTGTACTTATTAGCTGCTGAATACTAGAGGAAATTCTTTTCTTTTTGGAATGCTCTCTGATGACATCACGAGCAGTTCTCTCTGCTGACGTTATTATTATAATAATAACGCTTTATTTATAAATTTACAAATATGTTTAACTTTCTGCCACCTGTTGATTTAAAAGAAAAAAGGTTTTCACCGGAGTACCCCTTTAAGTATTTGTTTGTAAATTCCTTTGTAATTTATAATTTTTCTATACATTTTTGCTCCTTTTTGTTTTTTGCAAGCACCTTTTTATCATGTTTGTTTTTATTGCACTCAGGACAATAAAGTTGGTTGTTCAGATGGGTTGGTCCTTGTTTCCCCTCCCCTTGTGGGAGGTGAACATTAGGCCTCCTCAGTATAAAAGAGTGTGTAGGAGAGACAAACATGTATGCCATGATTAAGGGCCAAACGGCCTGAAACGCGTCGGCGTCTAGAGGTGCTCCAACTTTGCACACATGCACTGTTGTCCTAGTGCTCATATTTTCTTCTGCTTGTCTGTGGACTTTTTAACCTGGATTTCAATAAAGGAATGATTTTACACAGTGCTGGCTCCACCTGCTTCTATGCTTTCTCCTTTGAACTTTGAGGCTGGCCGTGCACGTGTAGAACAGGTGAGCTGAATCCCCTTTATCTTCATTTAAATTTACAAATCTGTTTAACTCTTTGGCACCAGTTGATTTAAAAAAAAAAATATATATATATATATATATATATATATATGTTTTCCAGAGGAGTACCCCTTTAAGTGCTTGCTCCTGCCGTTTTAATGATCTGTGCAGGTCTCAGCACTCCTACCCCCACACAAGCTTCATAGACTTACAGAGGAGCCTCTTTAGATGGACATCACAGTGAGCAGGGGAGTGAAGCATACAGCTGAAAACTTCTTCCTGCTCGTTCTGATCAGTGGGGGGTCTCAGCATTGAGACCCCGACTGATCAAAATTTTTGACATGTCAAAAGTTTTTTTTTTTTTTTTAAATGACAGGTACACTTTATCAAATGTTGTATGAATGCTAAAAATGAGACCCTATAAAAATATGCAGAGCAACATTTATTGTTTAACAGCAACTTCATGAACCAAATAAAATTCACTTTCCACAGGATAGGTTAAAAAAGTTCTGCTGAAGACCCCACCAATACATAGAAGAGCTGTGAATGGAGTGGCAAAACTGCAAATTCAAGGTTCTCCTCAGTGCAGTCATGGGGATCGGGGAGCCAGGGACCCCATTCTCGGGATTAGGGGGGTCCCAGTGGAAAGTCCCCCAGCGATTAAGCATGTGTATGGAGCCTTGCCAGAGTACGCAAGCTGTAACGCCATACATATACTACGGAAGCTATAAAAACAGCCAAGTGAGAGACAACTACCATCTCAACAGTTAAAAGTTTCACATTTACAGGAAAAATGCCTTGTGTGAATCAGAAATGTAAAATGTAGCCCCCGGGGCCAACAGCTCTGCACGCGGCAAACAGCGGATTTTGCTGGGAGGAAGCGGAGGCTGCTGCAGGGTAAATGTAGTATTACGTGGCGGCCACCCAGATGAAGAATAGCTCATCTCCGCCAGAATCCGGCTCAGGGGGGACATTTATCAATGTTTGCTTATGTATTCCTTTTTTTAGTTATTTTTTTCTTACAGTTTTTTTGCTTATGTGCAACTTATTTATTAAATTGGTTTCAGCCTGTTGATAAATTTCTTTCATGTAAGCAATTTTTTATTATTTTTTTTTTGCTTTGGTAGTGGCTTTTTCTGCTCCATGTACTGGAGTAAATTTAGTAGTTCTTTTCATGCAATGCGACTTTTTTGCAACTTTCGCACTTAAAGGGGTTATCCGGTAAAAAACGTTTTTATATGTATATATATATATATATATATATATATATATATATATATATATATATGTATATCAACTGGCTCCAGAAAGTTAAACAGATTTGTAAATTAGTTCTATTAAAAAATCTTAATCCTTTCAGTACTTATGAGCTTCTGAAGTTGAGTTGTTCTTTTCTGTCTAAGTCCTCTCTGATGACACCTGTCTCGGGAAACGCCCAGTTTAGAAGCAAATCCCCATAGCAAACCTCTTCTAAACTGGGCGTTTCCCGAGACACGTGTCATCAGAGAGGACTTAGACAGAAAAGAACAACCTTAACTTCAGAAGCTCATAAGTACTGAAAGGATTAAGATTTTTTAATAGAAGTAATTTACAAACCTGTTTAACTTTCTGGTTCTGGAGCCAGTTGATATATATATATATATATATATACACACACATGTATATATAAGTTTTTTCCTGGAATACCCCTTTAATATATCTCTGACCACTGCAAGTAAAAAAATGACTTTTTGCTTTGGTAAGCAAGGTTCTCTTTTTTTGCTTAGGGAACTGCACAATCAAAAAGTCGCACAAAAAATAGAGCAATCGCACATGCGACTTTTTTTTGCGAAAATTTTGCGAAAAAAAAAAAAACAACTACTAAATGCTTTGATAAATGTCCCCCATAGAGAGGTCCCAAGTGGGGTACTGCCTCTGATGCCAATATGCCCTAATTCATGACACAGCTACATGCTTCCTGCCTATAACGCAGTGTTTCCCAACCAGGGTGCCTCCAGCTGTTGCAAAACTACAACTCCCAGCATGCCCGGACAGCCGAAGGCTGTCCGGGCATGCTGGGAGTTGTAGTTTTGCAACAGCTGGAGGCACCCTGGTTGGGAAACGCTGCTATAAAGTAATGGTCCTGGTGACCGTATGCCTAGAGAAGATCCGAGATGTGATTTCGCAGAGGCGTCCCTGCTCCACTGTCAGACAGCTTTATTAAGATGGATATTAGGGAACTGCTGTGTGCGCTATTTCTAAATACACAAGAGCAGGAAGGCACAAAGTTCCCCGGAACAATCTGTCTCTCCCGTCACCTGTCAGCATCTCATGAGATGTAGAGAATCATTAAAACAAAGACATGAGAGAGAAGTAACCAGCGGAGATTGTGACGGGTAACTCCGACCATGTGAGCGTCCTGTCACTGCTCCGTGAAGGGGCTGCCCTTTCAGCAAAATGCCTTGTTAAAGTTCAGCAAGTAAATTAGACCGTACTCGCAGGGAATCATGCCAGGGACTTAATGTGGGGGAAATGTCAAGTTACTTATCAGTCTAGAATGTTAAGTAAAAATGAATATTAAATATTAGGAAGAGTCAAATAAACGGGACATAATGAAGCGGAAAATGAGGTTATGTGTTGTATGGAGAGACAGCTGCAGGTCAGGCAGGGGGGCAATGAGGGGAACACAAATCAGAGTGATGTTATAGTGGTAGAGGGGGCTTATATATCTGTACGGACGTGTGCACCTCTTTAGTAAGGGACTTAAAGGGGTACTCGACTGGTGCCAGAAAGTTAAATAGATTTGTAAATTACTTCTATAAAAAAAAAATCTTAATCCTTTCAGTACTTATTAGCCGCTGAATACTACAGAAGAAATTCTTTTCTTTTTGGAACACAGAGCTCTCTGGTGACATCATGAGCACAGTGCTCTCTGCTGACATCTCTGTCCATTTTAGGAACTGTCCAGAGCAGCATATGTTTTCTATGGGGATTTTCTCCTACTCTGGACAGTTCTTAAAATGGACAGAGATGTCAGCAGAGAGCACTGTGCTCGTGATGTCAGCAGAGAGCTCTGTGTTCCAAAAAGAAAAGAATTTCCTCTGTAGTGTTCAGCAGCTAATAAGTACTGGAAGGATTAAGATTTTTTTAATAGAAGTAATTTACAAATCTGTTTAACTTTCTGCCACCAGTTGATTAAAAAAATAAAAGAAAAAGAAATTTTCCACCGGAGTACCCCTTTAAGAGGCGCATATGTCCACACAGATGTACAAGCCCCATTTACTGGTCTGTCTGTAAGAGATTGAAGAGGGATCAGCACACGGACCACCTCAACCCCTAAGTGAAATGTGTCACCAGAAAATTATCTATTGTTTAAATCAAGTTGTTATATTAAACCTATGTCAAGAATTTCCAGCATGTTTATAAAACTCTTCCATAGAAGTCAACATGGGACCCTCCAGTCTATCATTACTGTGTGGATGATATTGGCAGAAGACCTTGTAAATGAGTGGCAGAAAAGTGTATAGGGAAAGACCTGTCACTCAGGGCCAGAGGGGTGGGAAGCAGCTACAGGGACTGGCCTGGCCACCGTGACTACTTACCTGGGTCACAGAGGCTTTTCAAACTATACTTTCTCAAAAACACTAAAATATTAAAGGGGTACTACACTGGAATTTTTTTATTTTTTTTTTATCAATTGGTGCCAGAAAGTTAAAGAGATTTGTAAATTACTTCTATTAAAACATCTTAATCCTTCCAGTACTTATCAGCTGCTGTATGCTCCACAGGAAGTTATTTTTTTTTTTCTGAATTTCCTTTCTGTCTGACCACAGTGCTCTCTGCTGACACTTCTGTCCATATCAGGAACTGTCCAGAGCAGCATATGTTTTCTATGGGGATTTGCTCCTACACTGGACAGTTCCTAAAATGGACAGAGGTGTCAGCAGAGAGTACTGTGGTCAGACAGAAAAAGGAAATTCAAAAGAAAAGAACTTCCTGTGGAGCATACAGCAGCTGATAAGTACTAGAAGGATTAAGATTTTTAAATAGAAGTAATTTTACAAATCTCTTTAACTTTCTGGCACCAGTTGATTTAGAATTTTTTTTTTTCCCAGTGCCCGAGTTAATCAGTGGGTTGGAATGCCACTGCCTTTTTCTATTTCGTGCTGTCCGTGGTTTGGGCAATATAAAACAGGTGGCAGCTTCCCTTGAAGTTCACATGTGTCTCAAAGACTATGTTTGGGCCACGGTCACCAACTTTGTTCAAATAACCGGACTAAAAAAATGTAGTAAGCACTATTATTCTGTCCAGATAAAATCCAATAAAATGACAAACACTGGCCAGAAACCCGATGGACCCTATTAAAGTCAGCGGGGTCTGTTGGTGTCCATCATGTAATGTTGGATGTGCTGAGCCTGCTTAAAGGGGTACTCCGCTATTCAGCTGGGAGCTTGTGACATCATAGCCCCGCCCCTGCATGATGTCACGCCCTGTCCCCTCACTGCAACTCTATGGGAGGGGCCCATAGACGCACACGCCCCCCCACATAGACTTGCGTTGAGGGGGCGGCGTGACAGCATGAGGTGGCGGGGCTATGACATCACGAGCTCCTGGCGCTGGCTCCAGCGTTCGGAACAGCGGAGTACCCCTTTAAGGGACCTGGATTACAAGCACATGGCGCTGGAAAATAGGTTGTGTGTGCCAGACACTGTTTTAGGAAACTTGAGCTTGCATGCTGGTATAGACTTACCGTGGTAACAATGGACCCTACCTTGTAATGTTCAGCGCTATCTATTTCCATACTGCGCAACCACATACTGACTGGTCCTAGAGGAGATTTTGGAGCCAAGAGCGCCACCATCATCTCAGCAGAGACGGAAATGAGGCTTTTCTATAGTCAGACACTGACCTTCCAGCTCATGATAACCAATAGAGTGAGCCATACATTCCTGGAAACTACATTCCCATATGTTCAATGAGAGTTCTCAGTAGATTCTCGGTTCTATATATCCCCTAATACTTCCCAGTTTGTAAGGTTATGAGCTCACATTTACTATAACTGTACGACCGACACTGCAGGATGGTGAAATACAATCCTTTACACAATGGGGCATTGTTGGGGGGTCCTTGAACAGACACCCATAGAGCACCATGCATCTTATATTCACAAGCTCATGAGGACATGGGCTGCAGAGGTTAGAGCTGTACCAACTACATACTCTCCATAGGTTTCTATAGGTGGATATACACCTCACTTGGCGGTAAGATGCACAGCTCCTCCTCTTGCATGTTTAGGGAATAAGCTTCTGCCAAAAATCTCGAGCAGTGGCATCTCCCTTAAAGGGGTATTCCAGTGAAAAACTATTTGTTTTATATCAACTGGCTCCAGAAAGTTAAACAGATTTGTAAATTACTTCTAATAAAAAAAAAAAATCGTAATCCTTCCAGTACTTATCAGCTGCTGAAGTTGAGTTGATCTTTTCTGTTTGACCACAGTGCTTCTCTGCTGACAACTCTGTCCTAGGAACTGTCTAGAGTAGGAGCAAATCCCTATAGCAAACCTCTCCTGCTCTGGACAGTTCCTGAGACAAATAGAGGTGTCAGTAGAGATCACTGTGGTCAGACAGAAAAGAACAACTCAACTTCAGAAGCTGATAAGTACTGGAAGGATTACACATTTTAATAGAAGTAAATTTACAAATCCGTTTATCTTTCTGGAGCCAGTTGATATAAAAAAATAAATAAATAAATAAAAAAAAAAATAGTTTTTCACCGGAATACCCCTTTAAGAACAAAAGTATTGGCCATGTCAAAATCTAATACGCCCTGATCCTTTTCTGACACATGCCATTGGTGTAGACCAGTGGTCTCCAAACTGTGTGCATCCAGATTTTGCAAAACTACAACTCCTAGCATGCCCGGACAGCCAACGGCTGTCCGGGCATGCTGGGAGTTGTAGTTTTGCAACATCTGGAGATCCAGGGTTTGGACACTACTAGTGTAGGCGGCTATATACAGATTAGAGATCCCGCTGAAATCGTTAAGTTTGGCTAATGTGTATGACCACCTAATGACAAATGATCGCTAAAACAGGGAGTAAAGTCCCTCCTAAAAATAAAATGGGGGAAATTATACAAAACCAGCTCGAGGTATAACAGACCCTTAACACTTTGAGGCCCATTTACACTACATATCATATATTACAAGCTGAATTCCGCTCTGAAATCCTGCTGTGGAAAATCTGTTGCAGCAGCCTCCCATTTTTTCAATGAGATTCTGTTGGAAAGGCATTGCAGTCTATGGAGAAGGTGCATTTCCAAGCGGTCCTAGTGCTGGATTATTCTCTGCCCTAAGTTTCTCCAGGCAGATATCATATTTATCAGAGTATAACACGCATTTAAAAAAAAAAAATTTTTAGCTTAAATTCTCTCTGCGTGTTATACGCCGATAAACTCATTCTGGCCCCGCAAAAGCCGCTGCGGTTCATGGATTTAAAGCGGCCGCTTTAAGTCATGTAACTGCAGAGGCTTCTGCGTGGCCAGAGTCCCGCCACCAATTCTCTCCCCGTCCGCGGCTTTCATATTTACCTGTCCTGGGGCGCGCTCCTGCAGGCTCCAGTACCGTCGGCGCTGTGCGCTGGCGAGTGATGTTTTCAACGCGACGTCAATCGTCATTGCGCAGTGACAGCGCAGCACGCTGCCGGAGCCTGCAGGAGCGCGCCCAAGGACAGGTAAATATGAAAGCCGGGGATGGGGAGGGATATCGGGGTAGACACACACCTACACGCACCCTCATTTTAACAAGGATATTTGGGTAAAAAAAAAATTTTTCCTTGGAAGAATGAGGGTGCGTGTTACAGGCGGGTGCGTGTGTAGAGAGAATAGGCCCTTAGTCTCCACTCCAGACTGCAAGCATATCCAAAACTGCAACAAACCTGCACTGTGTAACCTGGCCATAAAAAGGCTTCCAACATTTCCCCCAATGCCCAGCGACTTACAAGGGCACTGATGCGGTCTTCCTGTGGGTGGTGATCCGGCCTATTGTGGACGGTCAATGTGGTATTATTAGGAAAGACGGCCTCTCATTTCCCCTGTGGTTCCCCTCCTGCGCTCTCTGTGACTCTGGAGATCTCAGCTCCAAGCATGTGATCCATGAGATACCCTGACAATAGCCTAGTGTTGGACTATAGTGAAGTCATTGTCCCGTCACCCGAGTGCCACCCCGTACTAAGAATTATTGCTCTCATTCCCAATCTGACAATCTCCTGGCTTCACTTCTCATCACATACCTGCAGATAATTGGGATATGGAAGCAAAAGATAAATTGTAATCCCAGCCTATAATGCAAACCTGAAATCTCAATACTCGGGATCTGTGGCGCTTCAAAGAGGAGAGGATCTAAAGATTATAACAAGGTTCACGTGGGTAGTAAGTACGGTAGAAACTGTGGGATACCAAAGAGGCAGCCACTTCTATAATGTAGAGAAATGGTCATCTCATTACTGCCATCAGCCGAGCAACTGAGGAGGTCACAATAAGGCTACAGCTATTTAGTAAGGGGACTCAACTCATATATGTACTAAAATATCAGGGGTGCGGCTCCAGTGAAAGAACATACATTGAGTGTTTATCACGGACGGGGTCACTTACCTGTGGGAGGGGGTTCATGGCCCTTCCCCAGGGCTGTGCTATGCTCGATTTTGAGCTATTTTAATTGTTTTTAAATGTCTCTCTATATATGTTTTTTTTTATAAACTTTTGTACTTATTATTAAATTACTGTGGTGTGCGCCTTTTTCCAGTGATGACTTTTTCTTAGTAGATGTCACAATAAGGCTCACAAATCTGGGTAACTATAGGACATCCTTAAAAAAGATCTAATGGCTGCAACTATACTAAGTAAACTGCTGTAATGTGCATTGCCACACTTGTGCTGCTTCTTCTCTCAGAGTGTAAGGCAGTGGTCATCAAACTGCAGCCCTCCAGATGTTGTAAAACTAAAACTCTCCGCATGTCCGGACAGCTGTTGGCCACTGGTCTAAGGGCATGTGTCTAGTCAAGAGAACACTCGGGAGGTATGGGGTGTCATTCACATTGACTTGCTCAGGGATGCTCCTGGGCCCCCATGCAAAATCCAAAGATCAGAGGATGTCCTGTTTATATATATATATATATATATATATATATATATATATATATATATATATATATTTACATATAGTCTTAGACACCAAGGCCCAGATACCACTGCTAGATATCCAACCCTATTGTTACAGTTTATTTCAGCACTGCAACTAGTAGTTACATGACCATAGGAGGACTTGATAACTTAAAGGGGTATTCCGGGTTTATACATCTTATCCCCTATCCAAAGGATAGAGGATAAGATGTATGATAATTGCAGGGGATCCCCATGATCTCGGTGCAGCCCCCGGCATTCTGTGCCATGCGCTGCCTCCGAGATGGAGACGTGATGTCATGGCCACGCCCCCTAGTGACATCACGCCACCCCCCCCCAGTGACATCACCCCACTCCCCCTCCATTCATGTCTATGGGAGGGGGCGTGAAGTCACGCCCTCATCTCGGAGGCAGTGCCCGGCACAGAATGCCAAGGGCTACACTGAGATCGAGGTGGTCCCCAGCGCCGGGAATCCTGCGATCATACATCTTATCCCCCATCCCTTGGATAGGGAATAAGATGTATAAACCCTAAATACCCCTTTAACCTAACTTTACCTATCTATCTGATAGCTGCCTCTCATTTAACTATATGTCTGGTGCAGTGTTTTCCAAACAGTGTGCCTCCAGCTGTTGCAAAACTACAACTCCCAGCATTCACAGACGGCCAAAGGCTACATTATTTATAGGGTGGCAGTACTACCTGTGCCTTAAGGATACAGAAGAGTCATCCATGTTTTGTCTGAACAATTTAGAGCTTTCACTGCTAGGAAAGATTCAACTATGGAATGTCAGAGCTTAATTCCGCCTAGAAACACTCTCACAAATTCCGCTGCAGCAGAATCCACTGCTGTCAATACGTTTCGGCTGCACAGTGTACACTACGGAATTTCATTATTTCAGCAGACAATATCCAGGTGGTCCTAGCACCAACTCTTTCATGTCGGTGCCAGTCGTCCTCTGAATCTCCGGCCAGAGATTCCTCAGTATGAACCTGATCTAAGACTTTATTATTCTGTGAACTCAAGTAAAAACCAGCGACGTGTCGTGTGTATAATCAAACATAATGAAATAGAGGAGTACAGAGGAGATCACTAACCCCATTCTGTAACAAAGAGGTAGATAGATGGTTTTCTGCTGGCACAGCACAAAAAACCACGTCATCTACTGTAAAAACCACCTACCTTGAGAATTTGGCTCTGGCAACGTCTCTCTGGCAACCAAGTGCATCACTGTTGTTTTGCCAAGTGGAAGTTTTAATGCTGTATGGATAAAAAAGACACAATGTATCAGACTATGGCAGAATAACGATATAATAAAGCAAGGCCAGAGCGCCTGAAATGTGAACTGATCAGAATGACTTTTCATAAAGCACAAAAAACATCTGATCTAAAAGATTCCCCCAGCACTGTCCAGCGGGCCCAGATAGAACCCCACGTACAGCAGCCTGCATTGTGACGCCTCTCAGTGGACATGGAACTAACTACACTTCCCATTGTTCTTTAACAAAGGAAGATCACTTTGACTATACACATATTACTGAGCCACAAGTATCGGGATGGACGAGCAGCACAATGAGCAGTGTTCAGTGAAACTCTATACTCAACCATACAGCCAACTACAATGTTATGAATAGAGAGGAATCAATATCATGTTTACTACGTGGGCCAGATCACTATATTTTACATCCATTGACTTTACATATATTTACACCAGTGTTTCCCAACCAGGGCGCCTCCAGCTGTTGCAAAACTACAACTTACAGCATGCCTGGACAGCCAAAGGCTGTCCAGGCATGCTGTGAGTTGTAGTTTTGCAACAGCTGGAGGCACTCTGGTTAGGAAACACTGGTCTAATCCATGGAATGCCATGGACTCCAGAAAGTTAAACAGATTTGGAAATTACTTCTATTAAAAAATCTTAATCCTTTCAGTACTTATGAGCTTCTGAAGTTAAGGTTGCTCTTTTCTGTCTAAATCCTCTCTGATGACACCTGTCTCGGGAAACGCCCAGTTTAGAAGCAAATCCCCATAGCAAACCTCTTCTAAACTGGGCGCTTCCTGATACGGGTGTCATCAGAGAGGATTTAGACAGAAAAGAACAACTCAACTTCATCAGGTCATAAGGACTGAAAGGATTAAGATTCTTTTTTATAAAAGTAATTTACTAATCTGTTTAACTTTCTGGAGCCAGTTGATATCTAAAAAAAAAAAAGTTTTTGCCTGGAATACCCCTTTAACAGTCAAAATGTATCATGATACAAGACACCATAGGACGCCTGCAGAGGTCTTGTGGACTCCATGCTTTCAGGTCAGAGCTGATTTTCTGGCACAAAGGGCACCAACACAATATTAGGCAGGTGGTTTTAATGTTATGGCAGGCTGGTGTGTATGTATGTGTGTGTGTGTGTATATATATATATATATATATATATATATATATATATATATATGTATATATAGACATAACCACATACTAGAAAGCATATAAATGATAACATTAGAGAAAGGTGCCGAGGATGTAAGGCATGGTGCAGCAAAGGGTTTCATTCTTAGGGTATGTTCACACGGGCAGATTTTTTTGCGGGTTTTCCCCTGCGTATTTGAAATGGGGCGGGCTCTTCTCAGATTTTGCCGCAAGCCAAATTCCGCCGCGGCAAATCTGCCGTGGACAGCCGAGAAGAGCCCGCCCCATTTCAAATACGCTGCAGAAAACCAGCAAAAAACAAATCTGCCCGTGTGAGGTTTATTATTAAAACGTGGGCACTGGAAATATTTTACCATGTTCCTCCAAGGATCCTATTAGAAGGTTATACTAGTTGTTTAATAATTTTTTTTTACAAATACCACAACGAATAAGTTGTAAAAAAAAAAAAAAATATGTAACATGTGAGACTTCTTTGCTTACTTTTTATTTTTATAAATTTTATATGTTAAATAATATATATTCAATGAAAATTACTTAAAAGGGAACAATTTGTCCCTGTTTTTTTTTTTTTTTTAAAGATTTTTTGCCTTATTTTAATATACTATTATTTATATATATATTTCCAGATTATATGTGCCATTTCTACTGGAATAATTCATAGACTGCTATGAGATATGGCACCACTAGATGGCGACATTGCACTGTGAGAATCTATGGTGCGGAGTAAGTCTATCAGGCTGAAAGGAAAGGCCCATTACCCTTGGTAATATTACAATAAATTGTCTTCATCAGAGCGGCAGACACAGAACGTAAGGTTCCGTACTGTATACCTCCAACAATGCGAAACAAAACGGATTACATTGAGAAGTGGATAACTACTTCGAGGGTCTAAAGAATTTGTGTAATGTGATCATTGCATTAGGCATCTTTATGCAGGAAACCACCACTCAGCCTAAGGAGAGCTATATGTTAGGCAGGGGAAGAAAACAAAACAAAAAAAAGGTAAATCCGTCTTGAAGCGCTCCGAATTTACACAGTGATATCTGCAGTGTTAACTCACGTCCAGTAGGGGGCTGAGCATTGCATCACATGGTCCTTATAAAGTGCTCTAAAGCAATGCAGCCATAAGGAGGCAGCTGGCAGGGTCGGTCTAAATATGTCTCCTGGTCAGAGTATTCTATGGCAGATTTATTGCAAAAAATGTATGATTGTCCCATTGATCTTAAAGGGGCTTGCAGAAATTCATCCACAGCACTATTCAGATGTATGGGATGGATTTTCGGTTGCATAAATAAGGTAGAACACCGTATCTTGTGACACCTAGTAGAATATAATAATAAACAGCTTCATGAAAAACATGTCCCAGTACCTCCTAAAGTCACATTGCCGTGGAGAAACCGTCCTTGATAGATGAGTCGGAGAATGCACGGACTGCTGACCTGCTCCTCTTCCCAATCTGAAAGATGGAAAACACTGTGATTAACTCCGGAGTTCTTCCACACATAGTACTGGTACCTCCTAAGTGGGGAATTCAACCACATATGCTCTAGGGCTGTGTTTCCAAACTAGTCTGCCTCCAGCTGTTATAAAACTACAACTCCCAGCATGCCCGGACAGCCGAAGGCTGTCCGGGCATGCTGGGAGTTGTAGTTTTGCAACAGCTGGAGGCACGCTGGTTGGGAAATATGACCTCAGAATAGGTCACACATTTGTGATTAGTAGGGTAGTGGGGGTCTGACAGCGGGCTATGATACAAAGGTTTAGGAACACAGAGAACAGAGCTAGAGGAAGACACTGCCTAGTGGTTGTGCTGGGTTACTGCAGCTCAGCTCCTACTCGAGTGACTACACAATGTTTCGAGTCGTAGTAACCCAGCATGGCCACTGCACCATGTTCTGAGATTTCCTTTTACTATGCATGTAGGTGCTGCAGCTCCAGCAAATAGCTCATTGTCAGGGGTGTCATGTGTCTGACCTCCCACTGATCATATACGGATGGCCAACCCTGAGGAAGCGCCCAGTCTGGGCAAGAAACCCGTCTCATTGGATGAGAATTGTTTGAATAATCAGTCTATGTTTTAAACTATACATCAGACTAGCATAATTCATCTGGGGAAGCGCCCGAGTAAGGTTCCAGTTTTTGCTGTGTGTTCATCACACTCTGATCGAGTGCCCTGACGATTGCCCATCAGTGAAAAAAAAAATTATAATATTTTTTAGGGTTCTCAAATTGCTGCATGGCTTTTTTTCATTTTAATTTTTTTTTTCATGCAGCACGCAGATTTTGTCTGAAAGTCACCCACTTTACAGTCACATGACTTGTAATGAGAAAAATGCAGGGGACAAGAAACATGATAAATAAAACCCACTCATTTTGAAAAAACAAACAAACGCACCAACAATTTTTTAAATGCTAAAAACATGTCTGGAAATGTAGCTTTACTACGCTCATTCTAGCCTCAGGAGCCCAGTAGGCGGACCTATGCAGTGACTGACAGCTTTCTTTGAATGCATGCACATACAGGGAAGACCATGATTAAGCAAGACCGCCCACTGGACTCCTAAGTCCAGAATGAGCATATTTAGATGATTAAAATACAAGTTATACTGGTATTCTTTTCCTACAACACTATATATTGATCTGCTCAGCACTTCCTGCTGTTTTTTTTTTGTGCACTGTACCCAAAGATACTGTCATATTGGGTCAATGTGTCAATGTCAAAGCAAGCTTCATTCTCAAAAATCCATTTAATATATGGTCCCCAGATAGGGGACGTATCAGATATTAAACTGATAAGAAAAGATACTACACTTGATCTTAGCCAAAAGGCCGAGAAGCGATACCTCCTGCTCTTTATAACCTGACCATGGACTGAAAAGTATATTCCCGGTGGCAGGTTAATATATACCTGTACTCATTTTCTTAAAGGGGTATTCCAGGCGAAAATTTTTTTTTATATATCAACTGGCTCCGGAAAGTTAAACAGATTTATAAATTACTTCTATTAAAAAATCTTAATCCTTCCAATAGTTATTAGCTTCTGAAGTTTTCTGTCTAACTGCTCAATGATGATGTCACGTCACGGGAGCTGTGCATGATGGGAGAATATCCCCATAGGAGCTGGACAGCTCCCGGGACGTGAGTCATCAGAAAGCAGTTAGACAGAAAACAGCAACTCAACTTCAGAAGCTAATAACTATTGGAAGGATTAAGATTTTTTAATAGAAGTAATTTACAAATCTGTATAACTTTCCGGAGCCAGTTGATATATATATATAAAAAAAAGTTTTTGCCTGGAATACCCCTTTAACTCTGTAATGTACCATTCACTAGTTATTCCTCTTGGAAATAGATACTTAAAATTGCCAACTGGATGTTACCATTCCTCTTGGCATTGCCTAGATATTCTGACCAGCACTGACCAGACAAGGTCAGACACATTTTGAGCAAAAAGTGCGCTAAGAGCCTCCATTTTTTTGACCTAGAGTGCTGTTGCAACTTTCTTTTTTGTACAAGGTCAGACACATCCCCTGACTAGGAGAATGTTACAGGAAAACTGTCAGCAAGTTCATCCACACTAAACCCAGTACATTGGGTGAACAGGAGTCTGTAACCTGCTCACTTACTTAGTAAAGTTTTGTTTAGGGCGAGTTTGCGTCCTCTAATGTGTCCGCCATCCATTCCCGCCTGCAATCTCACTTTGGGTTCTGGAGGCAGGCGCCCGAATCCCCCCCCCCCCCCCCGTTGCATATTCATTTCTTGTTTCTCCACGTCCTAATGACGTGGAGTTATCTGCCCCTCAGAGCGCTGCGCCTGCTGCGCGCAAAACCGGGATGGATGGAAGACACTTTAGAGGGAGCAAACTTGCCCTAAACAAAACTTTGCTAAGTATGTGAGAACGTTATAGACTCCTGTTCACCCAGTGAATTGGGTTTAGTGTGGGTGAACATGCTGACAGTTTTCCTTTAACGTCTAATTGTCAATTTACCTATATATTTCCATTTGTATTAATACAAAACAGGTATATCGGGAGAGAACAGTGAAATCTCTTACTCTATCCCAGTGTTTCCCCAGTGGTTGCAAAACTACAACTTCAAGCATGCCTGGACAAAGACTGTCTGGGCATGCTGAGAGTTGCAGTTTTGCAACAGCTGTAGGCACACTGGTTGGGAAACACTGCAGTCTATCTATTGTATGGTACTGGCTATCCCGGGGTATTGCATTGTGTATGGCCCATGAACAGATCAAACTAAATAACAGGTACATTGGAGCGCAGACTGGACACAACTTTATCACCAGATAGGAAAATTACACACCGACCAATGATCTCACAGCCGAGCGCTTCTTTATCCGGTCTATGACTGACCCTATGTAGCATCGGAGAAATGAATCCTGCAGAACATGACACAATTATGGATGCTGCTCAGACCAGAGACGGTTCTTATTTGGCACATGACCCTATCGGTGACATCAGCCATCCAATAGCAGCCTTGTACTCTGCTGCCTGAACCGTACAAAACGGGCAAGGTGAAGACAAAAACTTCCGGCCATCTGCAGCATGACTGGGAGAAGGATAAAAACCAGACGCAGGTCGTAAACCTGACATCAGCCCCAGGATGGAGAACCCGGCTCAGCAGAAACTGCAAGAGATAAGTGGAGAAGCGCTAATCCCAGCGTGAGCGATCCCAGCAAAAGAGGGATATATCACATTCATAAACTAAGATATGCTCCAAAGAACACGACGCATAGACGAGGAGCACAAACTATTCCGAGGAAAGGATGAATGTGAACATGTCACTTGTGAATACGGCCCTAGAGTCTCAGCCTAAAGAACTGTACAATTAAAGGTTATGAAACTTCCCTATAACTTGATATTTCATAGGGGTTGTATAGTAAGAGAAACCTGTTTATGGTGACAAAAAGTATAATAAAAAAAAAACTCACCAATACAATACAAAGTATATATGCTTCCGTATCAGCAGTGCCCTCTCCCTTGTAAGTATTGGCATCATGTCCCCGGCTATAAAAGCGCTAATCTGTCCCTCTTCCTCTCCTGTCAGCACAGGACTAAACCAGTGATATGAAGGGGGAGCTGGTATTACAGCAAGAAGCCTGTTCTGGCAGAAACTACTGTGACTGAGAATGGTTTCCTGCTGCCTTATCTAAGGAGTCCTAAATCTAATGAGCAGTAATACAAGTACCCCCCCTTAACATGACTGGTCAGGTCCCGTGCTGATAAGGGGGAGAAGGAGCAGAGCAGAGCTTTTAGAGCATTAGCATAGGGTCTGAATACTTTCACGCGATATTTCAGTGTTTCTTTTTAATAAATTTCCAAAATTCTATTTTCACTGATGTCCTTATAGGGTATTAAGTGATATCATGATGTCATTACAGGGTATTAACTTTCCAAATGCATTGTACATGGGGCTCTAAACATGATGGTCCACAGCACTTGCTGGAGCGTGGTCTCCCTGTATACATACAGTGAATGAACCCAAATCACCGCTCAGCCGCCGCACAGTCACTGGGACCAAGGGATTATCCATCATGGAAAACGTGCTTAACCTTTATGGAAGATAATATTTAGATTTCATGCATTTTTTTTTTATATCACAATAATTAAAGGTTGTCCTTTAAATAGAGTAAAACCTCATATGACAAAATCTTCTGTCGGTACCTGTAACCTCGATTCACTGTTTGGGTGTAAACAGAAGAAGGAATTAAATCTATTTAGCAAACACCCAGTGAGATGTCTGGAATAATAACCGTGCGGGAAGACAATGCACAAGTCTATACTAGTCTGTGTCCTCCCGCAGGCTCCAGCCGTGATGTCCCTGCTGTATACCACACACTGGTGTTATATAGGGCAAAATGTGCAACCAATCAGATCGCTTCTTTTATTTTCCAGAGGCCTCTTTAAAAATGAAAGAAGCGATCTGATTGGTTGCTATGGGCAACTGCACCACTTTTCCTCTGCACAGGTTTTGATAACTCTCCCCCATTATCCATAGTGATTGTATGTTGCTTTTACTTGTAAGGTTTTTAAGAGCATGGCCACTATGTGAATTAGACCAGGGCTTCACAAATCCCAGGCGCCAGGTTGCCATGGAAACTAAGAATTTTGGGCAGCGCCAAGGTTATTGTGAGCCCTATCCATTAGTGCAGTGTTTCCCAAGTGCGGTCCTCAAGTCCCCCCAACAGGTGATGTTTTCAGGATTTCCTTAGTCTTTCACAGGTGATATAATAATAATGGTCAGTGTATCAGGCTTCACCACAGTCACATCACCTGTGAAAGACTAAGGAAATCTTGAAAACATCACCTGTTGGGGGGACTTGAGGAACGCGCTTGGGAAACACTGCATTAGGGAATGTCGAGGCTGCTGATTGGCTGCGGCGACACCTGCTGCTCATGTACCCGGAGCAGAATAGGGGATCAGCACTAATGACTGTGACCCCAGGGGGAGATTAGAGGACACATGATTGTGACACAGGGACAGATGAGGGGACACCTACGACTGTCACACAGGAAGAGGAGACCTTAATGACTGACACAGAGTCAGAGGTGACAATAATGACTGTGACACAGGGAGATGAGGGAACAGTAATGACTGTGACACAGGGAGATGAGGGAACAGTAATGACTGTGACACAGGGAGATGAGGGAACAGTAATGACTGACACAGGGAGATGAGGGAACAGTAATGACTGTGACACAGGGAGATGAGGGAACAGTAATGACTGTGACACAGGGAGATGAGGGGACAGTAATGACAGTGACACAGGGAGATGAGGGGACAGTAATGACAGTGACACAGGGAGATGAGGGGACAGTAATGACTGTGACACAGGGAGATGAGGGGGACAGTAATGACTGACACAGGGAGATGAGGGGACAGTAATGACTGTGACACAGGGAGATGAGGGGACAGTAATGACTGTGACACAGGTGCAGCGTCCTGGCTCCTAACTTTTTTTTGCTGGTCTTTAATTCAAAACAAATTTGTAAAGCAGCTTTGCCCATAATGTGCATACGGCTCTATCCGGACCACCGTCAGGACCTCCATCAGTATTTCTGTTGTAGCTAACCGGAAGAAAAAGTGCAACATGCAGCGCTATGCTTCCCATCATGGACACCATGATGTAACAGTGTTTCCCAACCAGTGTGTCTTCAGCTGTTGCAAAAATAAAACTCCTGGATGTCTGGACAACCCCAGCTGGGGGCACAATGGTTGGGAAATGCTGACGTAACCTGACAGACCCCATAATAAAAGTCAATGGGATCTCTTGGCATAGTTAGGGACGGTCAGTTGATGGTCCTGGTGCTGCAGTTATGGTGTCCATTGGAAAAGAAGCCATGACAGCTGTGTGAACAGAGTCTTAGAAATAAAGCTCTGACTAGGGCTGGAGCTAGATGGCGCTAGTGAGGAGATGTACAGCAGTACAAGCACCAGCGCTGGGCAGCAAGAACAGATGCTGGAGAAGATCCTTGTAAATCTTGACATAAGACTATTACCATAATACTCCCAGAGCAGCGTTACAGTATGGCGGTATAAAGCCTTGTAACACTAGTCGCAGTATAATCTATTCTCACTCCATCACTGGAGGCCATCACACAGACACAAGAATACATTAATATCAGTCTTCTCCAGCGAGACGCCTTTCATTTGCAGAGCGTAAACATTTTGGCTACAGAAGACGTAAACACAAGGAGATAATACTGAATTGGATGTTTCTTTGGAAACTGAGCCAAGTTCATGAGGCTCCAAATTATAGTTGTCAGTGGTAGCGGAGCCTGTAGACATCACACCGCCAAGGGTTTCCTACCCACAACTACAGAACAAGACAGAGGAGGGGACGAGAGCCGCCGATCCGGCAGTGGAGGATCGGAGCGCAGGCACTGGATACTGAAAGTGAAGAGTATGTGACCCTACAATGCTTCGGACAGGCTGCAGTGAGGTCTATGAGTAAAGAACCATAGCAACGTTTCCATCCGGTGGCTCACCAGTTGTCATGCGCAAGATGGGAGTTGTAGTTTCGCAACAGCTGGAGAGCCACAGATTGTGGAACACTGCTATAGGGCCTGCTCCAGATAAAGAGCAATCGATTAACATTTAGGGTATGGCCACACACTAGGTAAATGCAGTGGTTTCTGCAACATTTGTGCACCAAATAAATAATGTGGATTTTGCAGATTTTTGGAGGATGTTTTCACTATTAACATCAAGTCCCAATCCACATAAATCTCCAACATACCCAACACCAAAATGGCCATGCTGGGGATCTAAACTCTCCACAGCAGGACGTTATCCAAGGATTTGGTACAGACTTCTTAAGCAGTATTAAAGGACAACAAACGGTCGCCCGTTCACCCGCACTATAACCCGATACACCGGGGCGGGTGAACAGGAGACCGATGCGGGGTCTCTGACTGCTATACCTACTAGGGATGTAAGAAAAAATCGATTCTCGCGATAATCGCGATTTTTCATTTGCCGATACAGAATCGATTCAAAATATTTTTGAATCGATTCTTTTAGGGATGTGGAATTTTTAATAAAACGCACTTTTCTTACCTGCCAACGAGCCCGCGGAGCTCCGGTACAGTCCGGTACAGGTGTTCGGTCCCCGGGCTGTATTCTTCTTACTTCCTGTTAGTCCGGCACGTCACATGGAGCTTCAGCCTATCACCAGCCGCAGCGATGTCCCGCCTCCGCTGGTGATAGGCTGAAGCTCCATGTGACGTGCCGGACTAACAGGAAGTAAGAAGAATACAGCCCGGGGACCGAACACCTGTACCGGACTGTACCGGAGCTCCGCGGGCTCGTTGGCAGGTAAGATAAAGTGCCTTTTATTTTATTTTGCAGCCCGGACGGGATAACATGAGAAAAGTGAGCACCGGAGTACTAGATCGCCGCTGTCAAAGCTGACAGCGGCGTCTATTGGGATCTATGAATGCTCCCAGGTGGGCGATATATCGCGATGTATCGTCACCTAGACGGTATCGCGATATATCGCGATATATCGAATCGCCACACTGGTATCGCGATTCGAATCGAATCGCCAAATTCTTGGCGATTCACACCCCTAATACCTACCTGCAGTCCGCAGCCCCACTCCTCCAACGGTCCCCCTCTTCCAGCACTGACTTGCGCTTTGAGGCAGGCCCGCCGGCTGGATTTAAATATTCATAAGCGCCAGTCACGTGAGCACTCGTGTGTACTGAGGGCTCATGTAACCGGCGCTTATACCGGCGGGTTATATCGCGGGTGAACGGGTGACCGTTTTCCTTTAAATCTACTTGGCTGCTACAGCAAATGCTGAAGATTGTGACCCCACCCTTATATTTGTGAATGATATAATCATAGTCCTAGGAGTCACTTAAAGCAGACCTGTCATATCACAGAAAAAATAATGCTTCTATATGTTACTCACTAGGTGATGCAGATGCTTTACATGTCTTTTTTATGTGTCTAGCTTCTGTATTTGGCTCACAAATCCCTTTGTTCTGCTGCTCACTCATTCTGACATCCACTGCTCAGAAAGCACTGAGCCCGCCCTCACTCACCATGCATTCACTTCCTTCCTATGTCTGCTATGTCTCTGTGTGTAGACAGGAGTGAACACAGAGGAGTGCAAGTCCCACTCTCACTTACTGGACAGGAATTTATTTTAAATCATTTTCCATTTTACTATCCATATTATAAAATAATCCTTAAAGAGTACCTCATGATCTTGTAACATTTTATAATCCTCCCTGTTCACTGCCCCCATCATGTTACACCACCCCCTGCCTTTATTTTTATAATTTTTTTGTTTTCTACCCTGATATTGCTCTGTATTTTTTTCTGCTCGGTTAGATTCACAGTCTGGGAAGGGGCGTTCCCCAGCAGGTGTGACATCATCTGAAGCCATACAGGGGAGAACTTCCTCCCTCACTGTGCTGCACATAGCCCAGAGCAGTTCAGTGTGATATGACCTATGATTGGCCCCTCAGTACTCCAGACGGCATTTCCAGATTTTGGACTTCTGCCAAGCCAGCAGGAGTCCAAAGTCTGTGCAAGATAAAGGGGGAAATGTGCTCTGGACAAGTAGGGAGACACCTAATGGCAGATTTTTTTTTTAAACACAAATATAACATAGAAAACTTCATTTTTTTTAAAACAAAGTACATTAGAAAGATTGTTTATTTATCATAAGGAGTGTAATAGCAAAAAAACTAGTTTTAATGAGAGTTCCCATTTAAATGTTGCAGTCTCCAATCTCCCCACTAAGCCTAAAATTCAGCCGACACTTCCTGTTCTGTCTGTGATAAGGAGAAGGCTATTTGGAAGTGATCTGTACAGAATTACAGTAAAAACCACTATATAGATAAGACAATAGTAGCTTAGCCTTCCCCTCCCTGTAGAACTATACATATCTTATAGCGCATGCTTACAAACCTCCCCATACAAAGAATAGGGATGTTTATTGTGTTATGTCCATGGGACTAGACATAAAACATATCATTAAAAATTGTTAAAACAAATCAGACAAGATGGATGTGGAAATCCTATCGCCCGACGCCCGAGACATGCAATTCCGGGCACCAGGCAAGAGTTTTTAAGCCTTTAGCCCTGCTTCAGGCAAGCAGGGCCGGACCTTAAAGCCCCCGACAAGTACGCCGGCGCACCAGGTGTATGGAGCAGGCTCCTGACTCGAGACCAAACCCTCTTGATCGCCGCTGTCAAAGCTGACAGCGGCGTCTAAAGGAACATGTAAATCCTCCTTGGTGATCTATTGGGGTGGATTGTCCCCACCCGGGCGATCCCGGGGGGGGGGGGGGGGGGGGGAGGTTGGGTCGTTCAACTGTGGAGGTAGCCAGGGCTTCCCTCTGCTTCCCTGGTGTCCGTGGCTCTGTCACTGATGGAGCCTGGCTTGACCAGGCTTTATCAATGGAGCGCAAAGTACACAGATCAATGGAGTTCAGTAGAACTGCATTGGTCTGTATAAGGAATCTAATGATTCCTCCTAAAAGTCACCTAAATAGTTTAATGAGTTTGGAAAAAAAAAAAAAAAAACACATTAACCCCTTCCATATTAAAAGTTCAAATCATTCCCTTTTCCTAAACAAAAAACATGTAAACATAATAAAAATAAACATATGTGGTATTGCCACGTGCATAGTTTTGCAGAATTGCATTTTTTTTTAATAAAATCATATCCCAGAAAAATAAAGTAAAAAGCAATTAAAAAGATCAGATCAATACCAAAATGGTACCAATACAAACAACAGATTGATTACAGAGCAAAAAATGAGCCCTCATACAGCCTGGTATACAAAAATAAAAAATAAAATACAGGGGACAGAAAATGGCAATTACATTTTTTTTTTTATTAAAAAGTTCAAATGTGACAGCAACTAAACAAATTTGGTATTGCTGTGATCAGGCCAACCTAAAGTATCATAATAACATGTTAGTTTGACCACAAGGTAAATGGCATAAAAAAGACAAACACCAAATTTGCGAAACTATATTTTGCTTTTTCAATTTCACCGCACCAATTTTTTTCCAGAGTATATGTTATGGAAAAATACAAAGTGCAATTGGTCCTGCAAAAAAAAAAAAAAAAGCCCTCAAATGGGTCCATAGATGGAAAAATAAGAGAGTTATGACTATTATGGGGATGTCACAAGTGGATTGTCATGCGGGACAAGGAGATTGTGCTCCTGTTTTAGTCCCTTGGACAAGTAGTAGTTTTTTTATTTTTTTATTTCTACACCCCTGACCCATAATGTACTAAAAATGAAAGTTAAAAAAACAAAACAAAAAAACACTACAATAAGAATATAGGAACCGATCGGAAAACAACATGTTTCAGTTAAAGGGGTACTCCGGTGCTCCAGCGTTCTGAAAATTTAGTTTAGAACGCTCAGAGTGATTGTCATGACCACTGCTGCAGGAACCCGGCGTTTGTTTAGAACGTCCGGTGCTGTGGGAGATTGTGTTGGACCCCCCCCCGCGATCAGACATTTTCTTCCCTATCCTTTGGATAGGTGATAAGATGTCTAGCAGCGGAGTACCCCTTTAAAGGGGTACTCCGCTGCTCAGCGTTTGGAACAAACTGTTCCGAACACTGAAGTCGCCGCCCCGCCCCCTCCCATAGACTTTCATTGAGGGGGTGGGGCTATGGCGTCACAAGCTCTCAGCGCCGGCTCCAGCGTTCGGAACAGTTTGTTCCAAACTCTGAGCAGCCGAGTACCCCTTTAATGGCTCTGACCAGGAAAAAAAATTTAGGCAGTTTAAATAAACATCAAAATATTTCTCATTGTTCTTGTGATCCTCATCCAAACACGGGGGTGAAGACCATCACATGTACTGCGCAGACAGGACCTTTTACTAATCGCCAACAATTTGGAGAAGACTTTATAAGGAAGAGACAATACCTCATAGGTGCAGCCTGTTTATGTGGTGTTTCACACGTAGCAGATTTTTTCAAAGCAAATCTGCAGCAATGTTTGGCTGTGCTACATGTGGGTTTGCTATGGAATCATATTGGATTCTGGGATGAAATCTGCTGGAAAAGCCCACAAGAGAAACGGAGGGGTTAGCACTATAGGCTAGATCAGGGTACCACCAGCTGTTGCAAAACTACAACTCCCAGCATGCAGAGACAGCCTTTGGTACAATTCAGGAAGAACATCACAGGGATCTTTGGCCTAAAGGGGCGGTCCTGGATGAGAACCACATGGCTTTCTTTCAAAAACAGCACCACACCCATCTTTAGGTTGTGTGTGGAATTGCAGCGCCTTCCCATTCACCTTAACAGAGATTACCTGTAATATATTCCACAAACCATAGTAAAGTGGGGGAACTGTTTTGTTGCAGTTATGGAGGGTTCATGTCGATCTTTACTATGATGTGGTTATATATGCAAAACTACAATTCGAGAGGCAGGAAAACAAGCCGATACCAGCCTACTGAACATGGCAGGAGCATGTGCCCAGGAGGAAGAACAGCATTACCATCCCGGAGACGCTCATTGAATTTCTGGGAGATCCTATCAATGACGGATTTTCTATCTTGAAAATCTTGTTCTGCATTAACCCTTTCACATTCAAAGCCAAAACCTTGCCTTGCAAAATGGCTCCTAAGCGACGAGGAAGTTAAGGGATTATTTTGTCATAATGAGCGGCACGGAGGGCCTCTCGGCTTATAGAATTAAATTGGCATGAAATAATAATTATGGGAATCATGGCCGAGACCCGAGGATGTGAGGAAACACGATCTTTACGGCTCAGGCAGCTTAACCCTTGTAAAGGGATTGGCGACGTCAGAATGAGAGGGGGGACTCTTCTACTGGCGGAAGACAAAGATTAAAATATGATAAGCATAGGCAGATAGAGGCCGGAAGGTAAAATGTTTAACTCCTCGCATGCTGCTTTTATATAATGCTGGGAAATGGTAGAAATAGACCAAAACTAGTGAAGGGGGCCATTAATTTCTACTTTAACTTAAAGGGGTACTGAAACAAAAAGTAACTTATCCCCTATCCACAGGATAAGGGATAAGTGTCAAACTGTAGGGGTTCCGACCGCTGGGACCCTGCGCAATCGCCTGAACAGCCTGCAGCTCTCTGGTGTTTTCGGCTCTCCCATAGAGAATGAATGGAGTGTGTGCTGACCTCGACGGAGGTTGGTAACCAATGGAACCCCCACTGCTTACAATAATGGGGGTCAATTGTCTCAAACTGCAGCAGTGAAAATGCTTGGCCATTCGATGTTTTAGAGGTAACCCAACACTACAGAGTTGAGCACTTGGCAATGTTAGGAATCCTGATAGAGAATTAATGTAACGATAGCAGAGCATGCACATTGCTACTCCATTCACTTGGGGGACCACTGTAATTTCTTCTTCCAGTGATCAGCGGGGGGTACCAATGATCCGACCACAATCAATAAGCAAGTTATCCCCTATTCTGTGGATAGCAGATAACCCCTTAATTTACATAAGCCTCGTGAGCCCCTTTTATCTTCTCCACAGTTGCAATATGCTGAAAGCAGCTTCACGTTCGTCTTCCTTTGCATCTTTTTCTTACAGAAATGTCATACTTGTCCATCAAAGCTTTCCCAACAAATTCCTCTTAGATCTCACTTATAGTTAATGAGGGCAGAACAGATGGTCGTGCTATCGTCAATTACCAGTAGAGTCAATTATTCCGGGGTGATCACCAGTGGACATCCACCTACTGTAATATCAGGAGAGCGGGGGGAACGCCACAGCAGCTCCATATCAGCAATTCATCTAATTAGATTGTAAGCTCTCTCAGCCAATGATTCTCATTACATTTGCTGCACCCAACCTATCATACACCGTGTAAAATGTCACATCGAGTCCAGACAAATCTGAACTCCGAGCCAGCAACAACACAGCACAGATTTTGGCAGAGTTCTGAACGAAATCAAAGGCTCATGTGAACGTCATTAGAAGAATAATAGGTGGTATTCAGGAGAAGCATTTAAAGGGACACTGCTACTTTTCTAGTCTCGAACCTCTTTTATAGAGATGATCAAATTTATAGCATGAATCATCCAATGTGAATCTCAAACATCTCTATTTTGTCTATAACAAGCCGTACTATTTTCCAAAGAATTAAAGCATAAAGAGGAATTACTATATCTAGGCAAAACCAACTAGAATGTATGGTCGCCACCAAGCAGTGAAGCAGATATGTCCATCGACTACCATTGGCTCATCTAGCGTTGGTCATACACACAGGATAAACAGCTGATTCTGCTAAAATAAACTGGAACTCACAATGGAAAAGAGATGGCACGTAGAACATTTAAAGGGGTACTCCTCTGGCCAGCGTTTGGAAGTAAATGTTCCGAACCCTGTTTTCGCGCTGCGGGGGTCGGCCACACTCTTTGTGAGGTCATGTTACACCCCCTCAATGCAAGCCAATGGGAGGGGGCGTGAAGGCCGTCACGCCCCCTCCCATTGACTTGCATTGAGAGGGCATGACCATGATGTCACGAGAGCAGCACGAAAACAGCGTTCGGAACATTTACTTCCAAACGCTGGCCAGTGGAGTACCCCTTTAAGCTGGTCATGCACAAGAGATCTCTGCAAAGTATGCATGTGTTGGCAATGGGGAGATAGCCACTGCCAGATACCTCTAGAGGTAGCTTATCTTCCAAAAACAAAAAGCTCAAACAGTCAAAATCCAACATGCCCCTTTCTCCCCATCATCAGTCATCAAGTGAACATCAAGAGGCCCCGATACACCAGGGCTTGACAAATTCCAGATGGCAGGTCAACAAAAAATTTCCTCATGGCACCTAGGTCTTTGTCAGCCCTAGCAGCGGCATAAAGAGGTTACACCTGACGGCTGATGTGTCCCTCTGAATCCTGTACTATACCTAAAGTAACACTGCTCCATGCTGCCCTGGCAATGGCCGGTGGCAGCTCCTCCCATTCATAGGCTTGTTGCCCTCCCTCCTGCTGCAACTCCTCTCACCTCCCTCCAAAATAAGGGAGTTCACAGGACCTCCACTAGGTAACCATCCACAGGACCTCCACTAGGTAACCATCCACAGGACCGCCGCTAGGTAACCATCCACAGGACCGCCGCTAGGTAACCATCCACAGGACCGCCGCTAGGTAACCATCCACAGGACCGCCACTAGGTAACCAACCACAGGACCGCCACTAGGTAACCATCCACAGGACCGCCACTAGGTAACCATCCACAGGACCGCCACTAGGTAACCATCCACAGGACCGCCGCTAGGTAACCATCCACAGGACCGCCGCTAGGTAACCATCCACAGGACCGCCGCTAGGTAACCATCCACAGGACCGCCACTAGGTAACCATCCACAGGACCGCCACTAGGTAACCATCCACAGGACCGCCACTAGGTAACCATCCACAGGACCGCCACTAGGTAACCATCCACAGGACCGCCACTAGGTAACCATCCACAGGACCGCCGCTAGGTAACCATCCACAGGACCGCCGCTAGGTAACCATCCAGAAAACCGCCGCTAGGTAACCATCCACAGGACCGCCACTAGGTAACCATCCACAGGACCGCCACTAGGTAACCATCCACAAGACCGCCACTAGGTAACCATCCACAAGACCGCCACTAGGTAACCATCCACAAGACCGCCACTAGGTAACCATCCACAAGACCGCCACTAGGTAACCATCCACAGGACCGCCACTAGGTAACCATCCACAGGACCGCTGCTAGGTAACCATCCACAGGACCGCCGCTAGGTAACCATCCACAAGACCGCCACTAGGTAACCATCCACAGGACCGCTGCTAGGTAACCTGCTCAATGGTGTCCTTTACTGGGGGTGAGGTTGTTACATGCACACAGTCTCCCTTACACTGTGCAGGGTTCCTGTGCAGATCACTGCTACCCAGGATCAAGGCTTACAGGACCCACCTTGTATTCTTTCATTGCTCAGTGAGCCTGAAGTCTTTTTAGTTGCAGATGCATGAATGAGCAGGCGGCCAAGGCTGGGCTCAAACACTGTCAGCATGATGCAGGTTATCACAATTTTTGGCTGCAATTCGGAACAGTTTTCAGGTTAACTGCAACTAAACAGATGTCTTACCCGCAGCGCTGCATGGCCATTCACAGTCTAAGCCAGTGGTCTTAAACTGTGGCCCTCCAGATGCTGTGAGTTGAAGTTTTGCAACATCTGGAGAGCCACAGCTTGAGACCACTGGTCTAAGGAGTCAACTGGAAAACTGTGCGGTTGTCTGTGTAATGTGTGGACCCAGCCTATATGATCACCAAATAAATTCTTTATTAGTTTGAGTAAATAAAGTGATTTAAGTAATTATGGCTCCTAAATACAAAAAAAATATCTATTTGTCACCTACATTGTCAAATTTAAACATATACACACACACACACACACACACACACACACACACACACACATACATATATAATTTATGTGTACATACTATGTGCAGAGTGCCCACACCTCTCCTCCTATGGCCTACAGGGGGCATTATTAATAGATAAGCTTTATTTTCGTCTATATGGACAGCATGGCGCATGTGTCAGATCCTCTACTACTACCTGGTACAGCAGCGGGGGCTCCAGCCTATCTTGTCTGTATACACCAGTGTTTCCCAACCAGGGTGCCTCCAGCCTTTGGCTGTCCGGGCATGCTGGGAGTTGTAGTTTGGCCACAGCTGGAGGCAACCTGTTTGGGAAACACTGGTATAGAAAAATAGAAAGAAAGAAAAAATTGAAATAAGGAGGATAGTGTTTATTAATGCACTTTCATATCCTTTCATTACAGCAAAAAACTGGTGACTCTTTCTCTTTAAATCTGTTTTTCTGCATTGAAACCAATTACGAATGTCACAGTGTGACATTATAGAAAGGGTAAAAATGCCATTAATTTTATCACTCCTCTGGGGCCCCCTGCAGCATACATTACAGTACTCACCCACCATCACCACCTACAGAACAGCCCTCCTCGGCTCACATGCACAGCTCCATGCTGGAGTACTGCTGACTATGGATCCAGACGTGCGGCGGCCTGGGCCCCCATGCCCCTTGTGACGCCTCTGGAGCGAATAACATGAAATCATCACTGCAAAGATTGTTATTAGGATTCTGCGCTCTGGACAAAAGGATTTAAAAGGTTCCTGCAAGAAGTACTAAGGTCCATATCATGATAACACCCCCCAATGGTGCTCACCCCACTCCTGTGGCTGCAGTCAAGTCTAGCAGACGTTCCTAGCAGGTGGTGTGTTTGCTATATACAGGGCAAAATTACTATCTTTCAAATTCTTGACACTTGCAAACTCCAAAATGTTTATTGCTAATCCTTGCCACTAACCAATGCAACAAAAGAATAAACATGGGTCAGTAAAGTGTGTACAGCATATTAACATCCCACATCTCTGCTGTTAAAGACTTAAAAAGGTTTTCCCTACATGCAAGATGATGAGGTGATGAGTGTCCGATCAGGACTTCCACCAATCACAAGAATGGGGATCCTTTGTCTCCTTGTTGGATTAGAGCAATGGGCAGATGTATGCTGATCTACTTAATTCTATAGGCCTGAGAATGATAGCCAGGCACTGTACTTGTGATTGACAATGATAGCCAGGCACTGTACTTGTGATTGACAATGATAGCCAGGCACTGTACTTGTGATTGACAATGATAGCCAGGCACTGTACTTGTGATTGACAATGATAGCCAGGCACTGTACTTGTGATTGACAATGATAGCCAGGCACTGTACTTGTGATTGAAAAAGATAGCCAGGCACTGTACTTGTGATTGACAAAGATAGTCAGGCACTGTACTTGTGATTGCCAATGATAGCCAGGCACTGTACTTGTGATTGAAAAAAATAGCCAGGCACTGTACTTGTGATTGACAATGATAGCCAGGCACTGTACTTGTGATTGAAAAAGATAGCCAGGCACTGTACTTGTGATTGACAATGATAGCCAGGCACTGTACTTGTGATTGACAATGATAGACAGGCACTGTACTTGTCATTGACAATGATAGACAGGCACTGTACTTGTGACTGGTTGGAGGTCTTAGCAGATGATAGCTAAGCACTGTACTTGTGATTGGTAGGGGTCCCAAGAGAAGATAGCCAGGTGCTGTACTCATGATCGGTAGGGGACCTTAATAGCTAGGGAATGCATTTGAGATTGGTAGGGGCTCCAGTAGAACATAGCCAAGCACAGTTCTCATGATCAGTAGGGGCCCCAGCAGTCAGGTCTTGCTGATCAGACATTTAATACCTTTCCTGAGGATAACTGATGAATGTTGTTAATGGGAAAACCCTTTAGAGGGGTACTCCGCCCCTAGACATCTTATTTCTGATACAAAGGATAGGGGATAAGATGTCTAAACGCGGGGGTCCCGCCACTGGGGACCCCCACAATCTCGGCTGTGGCACCCCAGACATCCGATGCACGGAGCTAACTCCACTCCGTGTCATATGACTGGCGATGCGGGGCGGAGGCTCGTGACCTCACGGGACCGCTCTGCTCGTGATGTTACGGCCACGCCCCCTGAATGTACATCTATGGGAGGGGGCATGACGGACGTCACGCCCCCTCCCATAGACTTGCATTGAGGGGGCGTGGCCGTGATATCACAAGCCTCCGACGCTCTAAACTAACACCGGGTACAGCAGGAAGATCGCGGGGGATCCCCAGCCGCAGGACCCCCGCAATTAGACATCATATCCCCTATTTGGATAGGGGATAAGATACCTAGGGGCAGAGTACCCCTTTAAATATGAACAGTGGCCTCTCCTGATGTCTATTCTAGTAAATGCTTCCTCATAAAAGAACATTTTATTCTAGCTCTGGTCCATGCTGTTCCTTATTACTTCTCCTTAATATTTATGAACAAATTGACAACAAAGTGTTACCATCTCCCTTGTCAATGTCCCAATGTCAGCAGTGATTGGACAATGTTAGACTTTATAGAGACTAGTGCTGTGCGGTATACCGGTTCATACTGAATACCGGTGTGTTTTTTCTTTACGATATGAATTTTTCACATACTGCAATACAGTTTCCATAGCAACCAACTCCAATGCGTGATGGCGTAGAAAAACGTTCGGCCGCACAGCGCCTCTGGGAAGTGTAGTCTGAGCCGCACTGAACTGACTGTGAGGAGCTGGGAGGGGACTACAACTCCCGGCGGGCATGTGACTTCCGGGCCGGCGGGGGAAACTCGAGCAGAACCGCGGAGACATGGAGGAGAGTTACCGGGCAGCCTGACCAAGACCCCCCAGTACCATGGTGAGGACCCCCGACCACTGGGAAACTCAAGCAGAACTGCGGAGACATGGAGGAGAGTTACCGGGCAGCCTGACCAAGACCCCGGGTACCATGGTGTGGACCCCCCCACCACTGGGAAACTCGAGCAGAACTGCAGAGACATGGAGGAGAGTTACTGGGTGGCCTGACAGAGACCTCGGGTACCATGGTGAGGACCCCCCACCACTAGGAAACTCAAGCAGAACTGCGGTGACATGGAGGAGAGTTACCGGGCGGCCTGACTGATACCCTGGGTACCATGGTGAGGACCCCGACCACTGGGAAACTCGAGCAGAACTGCAGAGACATGGAGGAGAGTTACCGGGCGGCCTGACTGATACCCAGGCTACCATGGTGAGGACTGACACCTGACCACCTGACACTATACTGAGGACCCCCCATCCCCCCGAAATACTGTTAAATACTGTGAAACCACCATAGTTTTGAAAAATACAGTGATATACATTTTTGGTCAGCACTAATAGAGACGCCTCCAATTGGTAACACCCGTATTCAGACACTTCTGGAAAGAATAATGGAGGGACAGCACAATGTAGACTTCTAAGTCATGCTTCAGAATTGCGGAATACAAGCGTTTACTAAACCAAACGTGTCAGGAGAACTGAAGGGTTTTCTGTAAGTTTCCTTCTGCCAGTGTTTCCTGGCCCCACACAGATCAGTATGACACAAGCACAAACAATAGGAATATTTTCATGACAGACTATAAACAGACTTTCTACCTCGGTAAACTACATTATTGCTTTCAACTCCGCTAATAACATTAGTCTGGAGGAGAAAGCAGAATGTGACTGCGGTAACCATGGAAACAAGTCATTCACCCAACACAGTGATGTTATTAGCGATGGCTTCCTATGTTATCGGAACCTCTAGAGATATGGAAGGGGATAGTCAAAGCTCGTCGCGGTAAAAAAAAAAAAAAAAATCCCTATATATATATATATATATATATATATATATATATATATATATATTAAAAACCGTGTACGTTGGTTTTCTGCAAGGTTTGCACGGTTCACGTCAAAACTGCTAAAGTGGGCGTGTCAACGTAATTTGGGAATTTACTATATATTTTCAAAGGCTGTGTAGACAATTTACTAAGAAAAATGTTTAACCCTTTAATTCAGTGTTCCCCAATCAGGGTGTCCCTAGATGCTGCAAAACTACATCTCCCAGCATGCCCGGACAGCCGAAGGCTGTCCGGGCATGCTGGAAGATGTAGTTTTGCAACAGCTGGGGGCACCCTGGTTGGGAAACACTGCTTTAAAGGGGTACTCCCGTGGAAAACTTTTTTTTTTTTTTTTAAATCAACTGGTGCCAGAAAGTTAAACAGATTTGTAAATCACTTCTATTAAAAAAAAATCTTAATCCTTCCAGTACTTTTTAGGGGCTGTATACTAAAGAGAAATCCAAAAAAGAAATGCATTTCCTGTGATGTCATGACCACAGTGCTCTCTGCTGACCTCTGCTGTCCATTTTAGGAACTGTCCAGAGAAGCATATGTTTGCTATAGGGATTTTCTCCTGTTCTGGACAGTTCCTAAAATGGACAGCAGAGGTCAGAGAGCACTGTGGTCATGAAATCAGAGGAAATGCATTTCTTTTTTGGATTTCTCTTTAGTATACAGCCCCTAAAAAGTACTGTAAGGATTAAGATTTTTTTTAATAGAAGTGCTTTACAAATCTGTTTAACTTTCTGGCACCAGTTGATTTAAAAAAAATAAAATAAATAAATAAAAAAAGGTTTCCACGGGAGTACCCCTTTAATTACTCATATAATTTTGCCCTTAAAGACCAATTTTTTTTTATTTTAAATATATATATATATATATATATATATTTATTTATTTTTTTTTTTTTATTATTGTACATTATTCATTTTTGCAGCACTCATTTTCAAAGTCCTTAAAGGGGTATTCCAGGAAAAAACTTTTTTATATATATCAACTGGCTCCAGAAAGTTAAACAGATTTGTAAATTACTTCTATTAAAAAATCTTAATCCTTTCAGTACTTATGAGCTTCTGAAGATAAGGTTGTTCTTTTCTGTCTAAATCCTCTCTGATGACACCTGTCTCGGGAAACGCCCAGTTTAGATGAGGTTTGCTATGGGGATTTGCTTCTAAACTGTGCGTTTCCCGAGACAGGTGTCATCAGAGAGGATTTAGACAGAAAAGAACAACCTTATCTTCAGAAGCTCATAAGTACTGAAAGGATTAATATTTTTTTAATAGAAGTAATTTACAAATCTGTTTAACTTTCTGGAGCCAGTTGATATATAAAAAAGAGTTTTTTCCTGGAATACCCCTTTAAGGACTTTGAAAATGAGGATAACCCCTTTAAGGCTCTTTAAGCAAACACCAATCCTTCGGATCGCCACCCGTTTACGTTTCGATTCGGATCATGTAATCAGACCATCACACTGTCGTCATGTAACATCGCACCCTGGCTACTTCATGTGGTTTTTATTGATATACGTATACATATGTGACTAAGAAACAAAAACTGCATGAAAGCGACCTCCAGTTTGTGGTGGCCCCATCAATTGTTGGCATTTTTTATTTTTATAACAGAAAGGTGACCCGTGACCCGCTTCTTATTCAGACCTCAACGAAATAATGATATTCCTTATTTTGTACTTCCAAGTATTTGTGTTGGATCTTGGATTTTTCGGCAGGAAACCTTCTGTATCGTTTTCTGCAAGCATCTCAATTTGTGCCGCGTCCTGAAGATGCTGACGTCTGGTTTCACTGTTGTCCTACGTCTGTAGAAGTAGGGCAGGGCACCCTGCCAAGCACTATAAACCAGCGTTCGGTATCATAATGTGATACCACACCACAGCGCACTGAGAATTTGTGCAAGTGAAGACTTTGGAACCTTCAGAGTTTGCTGAAGCGGAGATGTGTGAGGTCAAGTATTACAATGCTTGTCATGTGCTGGATAGAGGTGTTTAGAGTATTTATAGTTTCTACGTGCGTAGACGGAATTGTATATCGGAAAGCACCAGAATTGCAATGGATAGATACAGTAAGACAAACCTGTATACACAGAGTGCGATGCGCGTACAAACCATGGCAGGCATATCCAAAGATTGATGTCTTTTTCTGCACGTTTTTTCTTTAAAGTTAATTATTAATTTACTTGGGATTCTCAAAGATTGATGCATTTTTGAGAATTTTTTATTTTTTTTTTTAATATATGGTAAAAATATATTAGTGCCACTTTAAAAAAAAATGTTTGTGCCAAATAGTTACAGTTCTGCGTCACTTTTGGGATTCTCAAAGATTTATGTATTTTTGAGAATTTTTTTTTTTTAATACAGTGACCCCCCCCCCCCCCCCCCCCCCCCGACCTACGATGGCCCCGACATACGATATACGATAATTTACTGTACAAGTGAATAGACCCTTAAGGACCAGGCATTTTTCGTTTTTTGCACTTTCGTTTTTTCCTCCTTACCTTTAAAAAATCATAACTCTTTCAATTTTACACCTAAAAATTTTTTGCACCACCAATTCTACTTTGTAATGACATCAGTCATTGTACCCAAAAATCTACGGCGAAACGGAAAAAAAAATCATTGTGCGACAAAATTGAAAAAAATGCCATTTTGTAACTTTTGGGGGCTTCCATTTCCACGTAGTACATTTTTTGTTACAAATGACCATTTTTCTTTATTCTCTAGGTCCATACGGTTAAAATGATACCCTACTTGTATAGGTTTGATTTTGTGTTACTACTGGAAAAAAATCATAACTACATGCAGGGAAATTTATATGTTTAAAATTGTCATTTTCTGAGCCCTATAACTTTTTTATTTTTCCATGTTCAGGGGTCTATGAGGGCTCATTTTTTGTGATCTGAAGTTTTTGTCGGTACCATTTTTGCATTGATCGGACATTTTGATCGCTATTTATTCATCTTTTCATGATATAAAAAGTGACCAAAAATACACTATTTAGGAATTTTTTTGCGCGTACGCCATTGACCGTGCGGTTTAATTAGCGGTATATTTTTATAATTCGGACATTTCCGCACGCGGCGATACCACATATTTTTATTTACACTGTTTTTTTTTTATTCTTGGAAATGCCGGGTGATTCAAACTTTTATTAGGGGAAGGGATCATTGAAAGGCTTAATGATTTTTTTTTACACTTTTCTTATGCCATATTATAGCCCCCAGGGGGGGCTATACCATTGCATGTACTGATCTTTACCACTGATTGATGCATCTCCATAGGAATGCATCAATCAGTGTTTTCGGCGATTGAATGCTCAAGCCTGGATCTCAGGCTTGAAGCATTCATTCGGCGATCGGACTGCAGGAAGGAAGGTAAGAAGACCTCCTCCTGAAGTACAGCTGTTTGGAATGCCGCGATTATACTGTGGCGATCCCGAACAGCTCCCTGAGCTAACCGGCACATTTTACTTTCACTTTTAGCCGCTAGGACGCCGGGCCCGCCATGATATGATGCAGGGTCACTGTGTAACCCCGCGTTATATCACGGGAGCGGGACTAGGGGCGTAAGTTTACGCCCTTGGTCCTTAACAGGTTAAAAGAGGTACTCCGGTGGAAAACCTTATTTGTTTTATTATTTTTTAAATCAACTGGTGCCAGAAAGTTAAACAGATTTGTAAATTACTTCTATTAAATATTCTTAATCCTTCCAGTATTTATTAGTGGCTGTATATTACAGAGGAAATTCTTATCTTTTTGGATTTCTTTTCAGTCTGACCACAGTGCTCTTTGCTGACACCTCTGTCCAGGTCAGGAACTGTCCAGAGCAGGAGAAAATCCCCATAGCAAACCTCTCTTGATCTGGACAGTTCCTAAAATGGACAGAGCTGTCAGCAGAGAGCCCTGTTGTCTTGACAGAAAAGAAATCCAAAAAGAAAAGAATTTCCTCTCTATTATACAGGCGTTAAGTACTGGAAGGATTAAGATTTTTTAATAGAAGTAATTTACAAATCTGTTTAACTTTCTGGCATCAGTTGATTTAAAAAACCGTAAGGGGAGTGCCACAAGAACACTGAATTGTTCGAACAGCCCTCTGCTTCCATCATTCCTTGGCCGCATGTGCCCTATTATACGGTCTGCTACCAACAAAAGATCAGCTGACAAACTGATCCAGATCCCATTAAACAGGGAGATATCAGCCTGTTCAGCCGATAAGCGATCTGTGTTATAGGACTGTAATGCACAATGACTTCTGTCAGCAAACCAATAGGGTTACTTGCCGATTCCAATGCCTTTGAAATTTTGGAAATTTTCAGTTTCTATTTTTCTTATAAACATTCAATGAGAAGGCTACAGAATTGAAAGATTATAGAAACCACTTCAGTGGTATAGTCAACCCTTAAGCCAGTGTTTCCCAAGCATTGTGCCTCAAGCATTGTGCCTACAACTCCCGAAATTTTGCAAAACTTCTGCATTCGGGAAGACAGGGCTTAGTTTTCCCACCAGGCTTCAAACAGGGCAGAGGGGGGAGGCTCCTGCTGCAGCCAATTGTCTTACAGCCAGGCACAGGACATTGAAGAGAAAAATGGCTGATCTGGGATGCACAGAGAAGCTTTGGACAAGGACGGATCACGGTGGGACCTGTTTGGCTCTGTTTGGTCTGTCAATCTCCTGTTTTCTTCCTGCTTCCAAGACGCGAGCTCAGCACAGGACCTGCTCCGGCACAGGGCTCATCTTAGAAGCAGGAAGAATACAGAAGGGAGGAAGTGATGGAAGATTGATATGTGGATATGAGATAGATCAGTGTTTCCCAACCAGGGTGCCTCCTGGTGTTGCAAAACTACAACTCCCAGCATGCCTGGACAGCCAAAGGCTGTCCAGGCATGGTGGGAGTTGTAGTTTTGCAACATCGGGAGGCACCCTGGTTGGGAAACACTGAGATAGATCGATATGGTTTTTTTTAATGTATTTTCCATGTTTACTGTCCCTTGTGTATAACAAATCCTCAGTTGTTCCTTAGTAACAAATAACCACCTTCTTTTTCTAGCATGTCCTATTAGGGTCAGTTTGTTGACCGTCACTATGGAGCCTCTGCTAATATTTTAAAGTCATGCAGCAAATCTCAGAGGCCAAACCATATTTCTTTCATTCCGCAGAGCATTACTAAAGTATAACCCATAAATCAGAAGCATTGGTGCAGAGAACTTATTAAAATGCCTTAGAATAATCATCGGCATAGGTTGTCAATGCTTTGATGTTTCATTCAGGAAAAGGGAGTACAGACCAGCTCACTGAGCAGCATCATAGGTTTATACAGAAATGGACTGCGTACAAAACTATTCCCTTAACCACAATGAAAACCGCAATTAAACAGAAATAACCTGAGCGCTACGAAGCCAACATTTCTTCTTCAATGTGTTCAGTCTGTCCAGCCAAGAACCCTGGTCTGCAAGAACAAACACTAAGTCCTCACTCGTATGTTAAAAGGGCTTTCTGTAAATAGATATTTGGCACAACTATCTAGGCAAGTCTTTTCCTTATGCCGTCTTGTATGCAACAGTATTTTACACTAATCAGTTGCATTTTAGCTATGCTTCTTTTTAAGATGCAATCTGGTACATTGATTTTTTTAAATATAATGCAACCTATGCTATTTATTACAGAATTTTCATTACAGCATTTCCCACGATGCTTCCGGCTTTGCAGAGACTATGGGGTGGAGTCTCAACAATGCAATAGCTCTAAGGGAAACAAGTGACAGATCAAGGATATCAAATCTCTCTGCCCTAACTCATCCTGAAGAGTTTCAGTGTATTCCCACGCAATGCAGCTTCAGCATGTCTCCTTGAGATAGGTTACTCCCTGTCATCTCTTACATGCAAGAGGCAGGACAAAGCAGGTCAAGCTGCATCTCAAAGGACACACTAGAGAAAAGGCATACAGTAGATAGAAACAGGCATGAGTCAAGGGAGTTGTATAACTCTGCAGGTAATCATTGCATGGAGTCACCTACTATATCACTGCTTTCCTGGTCTGTAAGAGCAGAAATCCTCTGTTCAACAGCACACTTTGCAGGGAAGCTATAAATATGACAGGTAGAGCTTGATGGCGAGAGGAACGGCCTGAGAGCTGAAGTTCACAGGTAGTCAGTCAGCCACACAGAATAGACAGATGTCCTGTCTACACAGAAAAGCATTTACAGGGGTTCTGTGGTGGGAAAAAAGATAGATTACTCACTAGGTAATCTGTTTTTCATTAGCTCATGACAGCACCCTTGGAGAGGACCTCCCACCGCAGGACAGTAAACCTGGGAACATAAAAATTGGACACGCCTCTCCACACCTCAGTTCAAAGAAAAGTATTCCAGAGGAGCCACTAAACACAGAAAATTATTTTCATTCTCTAAATTAAACAAACATTTTTTAATTTTTTTTTAAAGGGCAGGATAAATGAGGGGTGCTGTCATGAGCTAATGAAGAACAGATTACACAGTAAGTAATCTATCTTTACCTAATCGATCATGACAGCACCCCTGGAGACTTAGAATAGTAACCAATCAGGGTGGGACTACTGCCTGAAGGACTTTACATCCAAAGGAAAGATCAGAAATAGGATTTAATTGCAACCTAGTGTTTTAAAAAAAGTACCGTATTTATCGGCGTATAACACGCACTTTTTAGGCAAAATTTTTTAGCCTAAAGTCTATGTGAGTGTTATACGCCGATACACCCCCAGGAAAGGCAGGGGGAGAGAGGCAGTCGCTGCCCGCTTCTCTCCCCCTGCCTTTCCTGGGGTCTAGAGCGCTGCTGCCGGCCCTTCTCTCCCCCTGGCTATCGGCGCCGCTGCCCGTTCTGTCCCCCTGACTATCGGTGCCGGCGCCCCATTGCCGGCGCCGATAGCCAGGGGGAGAGAAGCGGCGCCGACAGCCAGGGGGAGAGAAAGGGCAGCGGCACCCATTGCCAGCGCCGCTGCCCCGTTGCCTCCCTCCATCCCCGGTGGCATAATTACCTGGGTCGGGTCCGCGCTGCTCCAGGCCTCCGGCATGCGTCCCCGGCGTCGTTGCTATGCGCTGCACGGCGCGGCGCATGACGTCAGTGTGCCGCGCCGTGCATAGCAACGACGCAGAGGACGCGCGCCGGAGGCCTGGAGCAGCACGGACCCGACCCAGGTAATTATGCCACTGGGGATGGGGGGAGGCAACGGGGCAGCGGCGCCGGCAATGGGTGCCGCTCCCCCTTCTCTCCCCCCTGGCTGTCGGCGCCGTTTCTCTCCCCCTGGCTATCGGGGAGATAGCCAGGGGGAGAGAAGGGCCGGCAGCAGCCCTCTAGACCCCAGGAAAGGCAGGGGGAGAGAAGCGGGCAGTGACGGCCTCTCTCCCCCTGCCTTTCCTGGGGGTGTATCGGGGTATACACGCGCACACACGTACCCTCATTTTACCATGGATATTTGGGTAAAAAACTTTTTTTACCCAAATATCCTTGGTAAAATGAGGGTGCGTGTTATAGGCCAGTGCGTGGTATACCCCGATAAATACGGTATGTTTTGAGGACCATGTAGCTGCCCTACAGATCTGGTCAAAAGAGGCTTGAGCCTTCTCTGCCCAGGAAGAAGCCAGTGTTCTGGTAGAGTGAGCTGAAAAGATTGATCCTGATTCCTTGTAGTGTAGACTAAAGTAATTGATGCCCTGATCCATCTACTAATAGACGGTTAAGAAGCAGTCTTGCCTTTATTAGGGCAAGAAAATTTGACTAAAAGATTTTCTGTAGAACGAAAGTCCTTAGTAGAGTCCAGATACTTTAGGAGGCATCTTCTGACTTCAAGGTTATGAAACTTGACCTCACCTTCGTGTCTCGGCTCATCGCAAAAAGAGGAAAAAAAATTCTCCTGAGATTTATGAAACTCTGAGACCACTTTCGGCAGAAAAGATGGTAAATTTCTCATTACTACTCTGTCATCTAATATCTTGGTATAAGGAGGAAAGGCAGAGAGTGCTTGTAATTCTCCTACCCTCCTAGCCATTGCTATTGCCAGGAGGAAGCACATCTTGAAGGTGAGCAACTTGAAGGAGATAGAATCCAGAGGTTCAAATGGTGGTCCTGATAAGGCATCTAACACCACATTCAAGTCCCAAGGGGGAACGGTAGGTCTTGATAGAGGATTTAATCTTGTAGCTCCAGAAATAAAACGTTTAATTAAGATATTATCTGCTAACTTGCAGTTAAAGGAACTAATTGCTGAATATTGTACTTTAAAGGCACTAGGACTTAGCTTCTTATCCAGGCCTAACTGGAGGAAATGAAGGCTGTGAGAGATATTACGATCTCCCAATGGATCAACTGCAGGTCCCACTACTCTTAAGAAGGCTCTCCATGTTCTTAGGTATATGACGGATGTTACATCTTTCCTACTTGCAAGTAAGGTTTTTATTACTTGGCCAGATAGGCCTCTAGCTTTTAAAATTGCCCTCTCAGCATCCAGGTTGTTAGATGAAGGTGAGCCGACAATCATTGCAAATATCTCCTTGTTTAGACGCCATTTGGACTGAAGAAGATTAACTCTGCTCAGGAAGTCTGCCACCTTCTTGGCTTCCCCTCTCAGGTGAACCGCAGACAGTGAGGCTAGCCTGGCTTCTGCTAAGGAAAAAATCTGGAAGGAGAGATTTAACAGGGAGTCTGATCTTGTCTGCCCTTTGTTTAACCCCTTAAGGACGCAGGGTTTTTCCGTTTTTGCACTTTCGTTTTTTCCTCCTCACCTTTTAAAAATCATAACCCTTTCAATTTTGCACCTAAAAATCCATATGATGGCTTATTTTTTGCGCCACCAATTCTACTTTGCAGTGACATCAGTCATTTTACCCAAAATTCTACAGCGAAACGAGAAAAAAAAATCATTGTGCGACGAAATTGAAGAAAAAAAACACCATTTTGTCATTTTGGGGGCTTCCGTTTCTACGCAGTACATTTTTTCGGTAAAAATTACACCTGATCTTTATTCTTTAGGTCCATACGATTAAAATGATACCCTACTTATATAGGTTTGATTTTGTCGTACTTCTGTAAAAAATCATAACTACATGCAGAAAAATGTATACGTTTAAAATTGTCATCTTCTGACCCCTATAACTTTTTTATTTTTCCACATATGGGGCGGTATGAGGGCTCATTTTTTGCGCCGTGATCTGAAGTTTTTAGCAGTACCATTTTTGTATTGATCGGACTTTTTGATCGCTTTTTATTCATTTTTCATTATATAAAAAGCGACCAAAAGTACGTTATTTTGGACTTTGGAATTTTTTTTGTGCGTACGCCATTGACCGTGCAGTTTAATAAATGATATATTTTTATAGTTCGGACATTTACGCACGCGGCGATACCACATGTTAATATTTATTTTTATTTACATGGTGTTTTTTTTTTTAATGGGAAAAGGGGGGTGATTTGAACTTTTATTAAGGAAAGGGTTAAATCACATTTATATACTTTTTTTTTTACACTTTTTTTTGCAGGGTTATAGCTCCCATAGGGACCAATAACACTGCACACACTGATCTTATACCCTGTTCACTGCAAAGCCATAGCTTTGCAGTAATCAGGGTTATCGGCGGTCGATTGCTCAAGCCTGAATCTCAGGCTTGGAGCAATCAATCGCTGAGGGGACACACCGGAGGCAGGTAAGAGGACCTCCGCTCGTGTCCCAGCTGATCGGGACACCGGATTTTCACTGCGGTGGTCCCGATCAGCCCCGCTGAGCAGCCGGAAAGGTTTTACTTTCGGATTAGACGCATCGTTCAACTTTGAACTCCGTGTCTAAAGGGTTAATAGCGCGCGGCCCCAGATACATGCTGGGACCGACCAGACATGACGCAGGGTCATCGAGGGAGCCGTCCAAGGACGTAAATATACGTCCTTCGTCGTTAAGGGGTTAAGCAAACTACAGTCGTGGTGTTGTCTGAATATATCAGCACATCCTTCCCTTGGATTTGAGGAATAAGCAGAGATATTGCCTGGAACATTGCATAGAGCTCTTTGTAATTTGATATAGACTGATGCATCTGAGGAGACCATCTGCCTTGAAGGATATGCTGGCCGCAGGAGGCACCCCCACCCCCAAGGACTCCCGTCTGTAGTTATACTCCCTACCGATGAGGGAGACCAAGATACTCCTTGAAATAGGTTGTTGGGGTTCATCCACCATATCAAGGAGACCCTTGCTTTTGACAAAAGGGAAACATTTTATTTAGTGATGAGGGATGGCCATCCCACTTTTGAAGGATATCTGTCTGCAACATTCTGGGTCTGTACTGAGCCCATGTCACTGCTACAATACAAGAAGTCATCAGACCTAGTACTGACTTTCTTCCCTGAAGGTGCATAAGTGAGACCGGAAAAGAACTTCTACTCTGTCCTTGTCCTGTTTGGCTAGAGGCAGGAGAGAGAGAGCTGAGACATTGAATCCAGAAGGATGCCTAAGAAAACACTGCCTGGAAGGGGTTAAGTTTGACTTTTTTAGATTCAGATTCCAACCTAGATCTTTCAGTATGGAGCAAACTACTTGAATGTGCAAATGAAGGGTTTCTGATGAGTCTGATACAATCAGTAAATCGTCCAGATATGGAACTAAAAGGATGTTTTGGGTTCTTATGAAAGCTGCCACCCCCGCCATCACTTTGGTGAATACCCTTGGGCCTGAGAGACCCCAAAGGGAAGGGCTTGGTACTGAAAATGGACCCATGCTCCCTCCATAAACACCGCCACTCTTAGAAACGTCTGATGAGTACTGTGGATGGGAATATGGTAGTAGGCATCTTCTAAATCTACAGAGGCCATCATGCAATTTGGAAATAGCAGAGGGATTGTGGATTTTAGGGATTCCATCCTGAATTTTTTGTATGACAGAAAGATGTTTAACTTTTTCAGCTTTATTATAACTCTGAAAGAACCGTTGTTTCTTGTTGTTTTTTTTTTTACAAAGAAGAGAGGGGAATACAATCCCATCCCCTCTTCACCTGGGGGACTGGAACCAGAACTTTTTTGAGCAACAGGTTTTATTTCTGTTATCATGGCCTCTCGTTTCAGGGAATCTTTCACTATCCCAGTGGGAAAGAATCTGTCCGGAGGAAAAGACCGGAACTCCAGACGGAGACCCGATCTCTGGGTGGATAGAACCCAGGGGCTGGAAGAAATTTTCTCCCAGGCCCCCTCAAACCTGAAGAAAGATGCACCCCCCCCCCCCCAACTGGGAGAAAGCAGTCATTGTTTGGGATCTTTGGAACTAGACTCTTTGTTGGGATTGAAGAGGAAACCTCGACCTTTACTAGGGACTTTACATTTCCTATTGTCCTGAAACTTCTGATTAGGCTTTCTGGATTGTTTTATGCTACGAAAGGAATCGGGCACGACCCTGAGTGGGAAATCCTTTCTTCCCATCAGAAGCCTTCTCAAGTACTTTGTCTAAGACGGGACCAAAAAGGTGATCTCCAATGCAAGGGATGGAACATAGTTTGCCTTTTGAACCCACATCACCCTTCCACTGCCATGTGGCTCTCCTAGAAGAATTAGATAAAGCAGCTGCTCTGGCACCCAATCTTACAGAATCTACCGAGGAGTCTGCCAAAAAATCTACCGCCATGGAAATTACGGGTAAGGATTCTAAGATCTCTTCTCTAGGGTTCTGGTTAACAAGAAGGGATTGTAATTGTGAAATCCAGACTCTTAGGGAGCGAACGACACATGTAGCAGCTACATTGGTTCTGATAGAAGCTGCGGCCGCTTCCCAGGTCTTTTTGTTAAGAAATCTGCCTTGCATTTTGAGGATCTAGGAACTCGGTCTTACCCAATGGACAAAAAAGCTTTTTTTTTCTTTAAGTCATTTTTAGCCCCCAAGGCATCAATTAACGGGGCTTTATCCCATAACTTAGTGATTGACTCCTCAAAGGGGTATTTCCTCTTAAGGAGTTTAGGAAAAAAAGATTTCTTCTCAGAATTTTCCCATTCCTTATCAATTATTTGCTTGATACTATTATGCAAATTAAATGTACAGGACTTCTTGGGGCCTAAGCCTTCATATAGGGCATCTCTGGTTTTGTGCTCTCCTCAAGATTAGCCGTTAGGCGGATTGCTTTCAGGAGCTGATCCGTATTCATCTGGAGAAAAGAGCAATTTGGCTTTAAACTCTTCTTGCTCTTCATCAGAGGAGGAATATAGAGTAAGATTTTCCTCGTGAACACTAGGGGGACTGGAAATAGCAGGAGTGACCTCAGAGGAGGCTGAAGCACCCACATTCCCGACAATTCCTAGTCCTTAAAAGGAGAACTCCGGTATGGGAGGGAAAAAACAACTTATCCCCTATTCTAAGCATAGGGGATAAGTGTTAGATCGCAGGGGGTCCGACAACTGGGGCCCCCCACGATCTCCTGTACGGGGACCCGGCTCGCTCCTGCTCAATGCAGGAGCCGAGCGTTTTCTACCACAGCCGAAGCTGCGGCCGACACACCCCCTCCATACACTTCTATGGCAGGGCCGGAGATTGCCGGAGGCAGCACTCCAGCCCTGCCATAGAAGTGTTTGGAGGGGGCGTGTTGGCCGCAGCTTCGGCTGTGGTCGAAAACGCTCGGATCCTGCATTGAGCAGGAGCGATTCGGGTCCCCGTACAGGAGTTCGTGGGGGGCCCCAGCTGTCTGACCCCCCGCGATCTAACACTTATCCCCTATGCTTAGGATAGGGGATAAGTAGTTTTTTCCCACCGATACCAGAGTTCTCCTTTAAGGGATGAATTTATCTCCACTCCATCATTACTCTTAGGTTGCTAGCAACTGCAAAGGACTCCTGGGCCACGATAACTTCAATACAGGCTGCACATATAGGCCGACATTTATCATTGTCGTTAGACTGTTTCTTGTGTCTACAAAAGGCACAAAAAAGGCACAAGCAGGGTTTATTTGCGCCTTTTTTGTGCCTTTTGATTTACACATTTCTTCCACCTCCCTCTGTCGAATGCTCTGACATTGTGGAAGAGTTTTTTTTTTTAGCAAAACACTGCAGGGCAACTAGGAATGGTCTGCTCAGCTGCTGCGGGCTGGAACTGCTGCCACTGGATACTGCTGATGCGGGCTGCTGTACTGCTGCAGGCTCAGGCTTCTGGATATTGCTGCGGGCTGTGGATATTACTGCGGGCTGGCTGCCTGCTGTCCACAGGGTTCCGGATGCTGTAGAACGCAGACAGGGAATCCGAAAATGGAGAAAACCTGCACCCCTTTTGAATGGAACCGGAAGTGACACTACGCTGCCGGGCTGACGTCACATCCGCCGGCGTTACCGCGCAAACGACGCTCCTGCCCCGGAGACGGGAGACCATGCTACTCCACCGCCCCCTCCTTCTTAACGCCGCTGAGACTGGGGGAAAGGACGGAGATGCAGGGCTATCTGGACCCCATGCCCCACAGGACCTGCAGGCAGGCTTACGGCTGCTCCCCAGAGGAGAATTCTGCTGGACAGGGAGCCCTTCTACCAGAGGACCGGCAGCCCCTGGAGAGGTATGGCGACAGCTCCCAAGCCTCCTACCGGAGGACAGGAAATCTGAACTGAGGTGAGGAGAGGCGTGTCCCATTTTTATGTTCCCAGGTTTCCTGTCCTGCGGTGGGAGGTCCTCTCCAGGGGTGCTGTCATGTGCTCTCTGCTGCCACCTCTGTCCGCATTAGGAACTGTCCAGAGGAAAAAGAGTTTCACTATGGGCGCATTTGCTCCTGCTCCGGACAGTTCCTGACATGGACAGAGGTGGCAGCAGAGAGCACTGTGGTCAGACTGGAAAGAAGTACACAACTTCCTCTGGAACAGCTGATAAGGAAGGATAAAGATTTTTAAATAGAAGTAATTTACAAATCTGTATAACTTTCTGGCACCAGTTGATTTACAAACATTTTTCCCCTCTTGAGTGCTTCTTTAATGGAGAGGGGGGGCCAACGGTGGATGCAGCTGAGCAGGGATATAAAAAAAAAAGTACCCCTTTATAATATTGCTGGGGAGTATTAGCATCACAGGTTAAAAAAAAAATAGTAGTGCTTTTCTAGAACCTTCAAGGCTAGCATTAAAACAACAAGCACATAAAAATGTAACAGGTCATCAAACACTTTACTGTGCAACAAAGTGTTTCGATTTCTCATCATTTTCAAGTTCACTGCTTGTGGCCAGTAAATGGAAACAGGAACAGGTCTTTAGGGGCTGATCACGTCACGTCAGAGGCCTTACAGTGGCATCCACCATCCATACAGACTGTGATCAGCATCCTCCATGCAGACACTAGTCCAGAACCTGCACAAGCGGAGCTGAACACTTGTGATTGTACTTGGTGAGTTCATCAACCTAGTGTTGGCCTCTATACTTTCTGTAGCTTATCTCAACCCCTGAGTGACTATTCAGACCAGTCAAAATTCAACGAGCCTTCACTAGGGTGACAGGATCATTTCCTACATCATAAAGACAAACTACTGGTGATCACATTGGAAATAATGGATTTCACAAGTAGGAAACTGATTCTTGACTGCATGACCAGAAGAGGGATGTGGTATGACCCAGAGCAGTGTTTCCCAACCAGGGTGCCTCCAGCTGTAGCAAAACTACAACTCCCAGCATGCCCGGACAGCCAACGGCTGTCCGGGCATGCTGGAAGTTGTAGTTTTGCAACAGCTGGAGGCACCCTGGTTAGGAAACACTGGGCTGAGCTAACAGGTCAAAATGGCAACTCTTAGCAACTCCTAACTCCCGGGCATGCTGGGAGTTGTCATTTTACAACAGCTGGAGGCACCAGTGGTTGAGAAAGACTGACCCAGAGGAATGAACTGATTTTAAGGACTAACAATGAATGTTGCGAACTCCTTCTGGTTACATACATTCTGTATTATACGTCAGCACAATGAGATCCAGTGACCCCTCGAGCAGGTAGCAGAAACAAGACACTCACCCATTGGCCAGTTGTCATACACATGTTTAGCAATGTCCGCCGCTGAATCGTTTGGTGAAAAGAGAAATTCTTTTGTCTTGCCGCTTACCAAGATAAGACGTAAATTAATCTGCAAAAGAGAATGAAAGAATAAGGTCATTTACACAATGAAAGCACAAGAGGCACAAAGTATCAGAGTCACATATCTTATTACTGCCAGATATACACATTCAGGCACTGTATCAGATTTACTTGGATCTTAGTACCTTTTGTTACTATGTGCAGGTGTCGCTGGAACAGGATTTAACAGGTATTCACAGTGAATATGTAAGATAGTAATGCGCCATCTCTGACAGATGATGAGATTTACTAATACAGTAATATCAGCGGGTCAGTCCCCCCCGCCCCCCTCCACCACCACCAAGAGGCGAGCGACACATTCGTCAGCAGAGAACAAAAAAAGTCACAAAAGCTGTTATTAGATAACATTTAAGAAGAAAATATACAGGTGTATATATATACAAACACAGACACACACACACACACACACACACTGTAGGCATCATTCCTAACACTCGAAACTCCGTCATCAACACATCTGTATATAAATGGTGTGCTAAAAATAATTTTTTTAAATAAGTTTCAGTTTCTGCAGCTTGACTACTTAAAAGCGGTTGTTCAGCAAAACAAACAACCTTTCTATGGTGTCCAAAAGTATAATGAAGCAACTTACTAATATTATGTAATTAGGCATAGTTCAGAGATTATCCAGACCAGCTGTGCTCTCTCTTGTAAGCTGTGACGTCCTGTCACATTCTCTTAATGCAAAGAGCTCCTCTCCCTCCTCCCCCCCAGTTATTGCAGGAAGAGACCAGTAATGTGAAGGGGGGGAAATTATATAACTGCTCATTAAATTTATGACTCTTAATAAGGCAGCAGGGAGCCCATTCTGACAAAAAAAAAAAAAAAAAAAACCCTGACTGAAAACAGAGTCCATGCTACCTTATTTAATTAGTCATAATGCTAAGGAGCAGTAACACCAGCTCTCCACTTCACGTCATTGGTTTTGTCCCATGCTGAAATAAGGAAAAGGGGGGGGGGGGGGGAGTAGCAGAGTGCTAACAGAGCCTGTGACATCACAGCTTATATGGAAAAGAGCACAGCTGAAATGTAAGCTGGGTGCACTTTGGCTTATAATATTATAGAAGTAAGTTGCTTTATTATACTTTTTGCCACCCTACACAGGCTGTTTCTTTTGGCATGGCAGGTAGTAGTAAAGCGCTGATAACAATGATCAATGTTATGCTATGGCATAGCATTGATCAGTGTATGCAATCTACAGATTGCATGTAATAGTCTCCTATGGGGACTGAAAAATTTAGAAAAAAACTCCTTTTTCCCATTAAAAGGAAAAAACAAACAAAAAAAAACCCTGTCACATGACAATGAAAAAAGTATCAGTAATTGGTATTGTCAAGTACTTTAAAAAAAAGTATCGGTACTCGTACTCTGTATCGGGACAACACTTCTGTATAGAAAGGCACGGTGACTGTGGCTTACTTTGGGTGACGAAGTGCCCCGGCTTTATAACTTCTGGCTGTAAAGATGAACTTTTTATAGCTGGAAACACATATTTTTGGTGGATCCTCTTCAGGAATAGGGAAAAACTGAATGATTAATGGAAATACGATCACTGGGACCTCCGTAAATCATAAGAATTAAGTGAAGTGACAGTACACATGCTTGACCATCACACCTATCACTCTCTATAGGACTTATGAACATTGCCAAGCGCTGAACTTGTTTTAAAGTCCCCAAAAAAGTAAATGCAGCAGTGACTGAGCATGTGCGCGGACACTTCATTCACTCTGGAAACATTTGACCTCCATTGTTGGGATTGGTGCCCAGACCTCCATCGTTTAGCTAGTTATCCCCTATTCTGTGGACGGGGATGACCCCTTTAGGACAGCACACAACAACTAATGTTCTACATATATATAAATACGCTTGATAAAGACAGTGTGATACCGTTGAAACGTTGTGTTGTGAACATGGGCTAATAAAGCACTGTTGTGTTCTACTGAAGAACCTCGGTTGTGCTGTTGGGTCTGTCTACTTCTGGATTTATATATGCGGTCTGTGACTTGGACTGCTTTTTTTTTTTTCCACTTGCACCCCTCTTCCTGCTGGTATCTTTGCTGTGGTCGTGCTGCCTGCTTCTTGGCTTTTGTGTGAGATGGATATATATATATCACACATATATATATATATATATATATATATATATATATATATATATACACATACACATATATATAGCACTTGTTTCACTGTGATCCACAAGTGATGATATTGCCGTCCACAGTGGAGAAGTTCTATACAATGTAAGTACAATGACTCGTGACCATGATCTCACAATGGAGGCATAGTCAACAGCTACCAAATTCAATGAAGTTATAAATATTTCATATGTACATATTTATAAGCACCCACCCCCCCACGGGCCGATGGAGACTGCACTGTGATGGCGGGAGGATCTACGCACTAATCTGACTGCTAACAGGATGTCACAGTAGATGTCAGCTGTGATTACAGATCAAAGATCCCTGACCTGGATTACTAGGAGAATGGGAAGCCAGAGGTAAAACGTATTCCTCCCCAGACTGACAAAGACCCTCATCAATCACTGTCTCTTCATTAGTGGCGAGCCCCTGAAGATCACATCACACAGTGTATGGCTGTCAGCAGAGACAGCTCCGCACCACAGCCAACGACCGCACAACAGGCTCACTCATTACAACACAAGATATTGGTAGTTAGAGTCACAAAAAGGCGCCATCAGGAAGAGTCATCAGTTCTTGTTTTGTTTCATGAAAACTATAAATATACTAATGGCAATATCCTTACCCGTTACTACATACTGTCAATCTACAGTGGTCCCTCGAGTTACAATATTAATTGGTTCCAGGACGACCATTGTATGTTGAAACCATCGTATGTTGAGACCATAACTCTATGGAAACCTGGTAATTGGTTCTGAAGCCACCAAAATGTCAGCCAAATAATAGGAAAAAGTGAGGATTAAAGATAAATAGGTAGAAAACTAATACAGATAAAGCAAATCCTTATATATAAAAGTAAGAAAGATCTGCAGGGAGCTGTAAATCACCGTCTTTTTTCAGTGTTTCACAACCAGAGTACCTCCAGCTGTTGTAAAACTACAACTCCCAGCATGCCCGGACAGCCTTCGGCTGTCCGGGCATGCTGGGAGTTGTAGTTTTGCAACAGCTGGAGGAAACCTCTTTGGGAAACGCTGGCCTATGTAGAGGACAGGAGCTTCTTCAGGGTCCTGTACAGAACAGAAAGGGAAATGGAGCCGCCCTAGGAGAAGCTAACCCTGGCACAGGTAAAGAAGACAGAACATGTAATACCTCCCTGTACTGTAGGGGGCGCTACCAGACACCAGTCAGTGCATGCTCTTCAGTAATACAGGTAAAGAAGACAGAACATGTAATACCTCCCTGTACTGTAGGGGGCGCTACCAGACACCAGTCAGTGCATGCTCTTCAGTAATACAGGTAAAGAAGACAGAACATGTAATACCTCCCTGTACTGTAGGGGGCGCTACCCGACACTAGTCAGTGCATGCACTTTAGGAATACAGGGGTTTTACCAGTGAAATATCCATTCTGATTGGTCGGTTCTTCCAGCCATTGACACGTTTCGCAGATTCCATAGAATTGTATGTTGAGTCTGGCTTCAAGTTACAATGGTCCAGAAAAGACCATTGTATGCTGAAACTATTGTATGTTGAGGCCATTGTAAGTTGAGGGATCACTGTATTTTGCTAACCGTGCATACTAGAAAGTGCCAACCATTACAACATACATGTGTTACCAGCTCTAAACAAAAACAAATCTGCCCAATATCTCAGCGCAGATTTTACCACAGATTTTATCCTATTCATTGGAAAAAGTCAAATCCACAACACACGTTGACATGCTGCAGTTTTTAAAATCTGTACCAGAAGTCAAAATCGTTCAAAATTTTTCAGCTGAAATTTCAGCGAAATCTCATCCACATGAGGATTGTTTCTGAGAAAATCCACAGCATTTCCATCTTTGAATTTACTCTCAGACAGGGTCTTCACAGCAAAATCCTCCTGTAACACATACCGCATACTATACCAGAGGCGTAATCAGATTTTAAAAACCCTGTCCAATTGTATTGTAAAGAAAATTCAATGGAATCAGCTCCACTATTTCACATTAAATCCACTGCATGTGGACCCAGCCTCATACTGGTAATACACAGCCCTAATAGCTTCATTCCAGAAAAATCCTTTAAAAAGGGGCACTGCCCAATCGTTCGGAACATTGGGATGTTGGGTGCAGGCTGCGGGGGTTGTGATGTCATGGCCACGCCCCCCTCAATGCAAGTCTATGGGAGGTGGATTTGCATTGAGGGGGCGTGACGTTACGTCACAAGACCGTGACATCCTGCATCCAGTGTTCAGATTATTTGACAAGGTTACGGTTATTTGACATGGTGCCCAGATATGTCAAAAGTGGAGATCGCACTGGGTCTCCTTGCTGATAACCCGCTACGAACAGGAGTAATAAGCTGAGGAGCTGCACGGCAGCATTTGGACAGTAAATCAGATCTTTTCTCTGCATGGAATTTGCAGAGAAAAGGTCTGATTTGACTGACAGCCAGGGAGAGGCGCACAAGAAGCCGTGTACTTCTCTGGCTTATAACTCCCAATCACAGCAGGTATCAGGAGTAAAGAAAAAAAAGAAAAATAGCCAGCACAACTACCTAATACACGGGTGCACGCTGCTGCGGTAAATAGTAAGTATACAAAAAAGAAGGTTGCAGCAGCACTCCGTCAAAAAATGGAGGCTCTTAGCGCATTTTTTGATCAAAACGTGTCCCCCATCCACCACGCGGAGGTGGCCTCTTGTCGGATGGGACCCTAACATGCTTAATCCCTTGTATTAGGTAGTTGTGCTGGCTATTTTTCTTTTTTGCATTTTTGCTTTGCACCACTCCCTGTTTCACAGGAGGTTTTTAAATTGATAATGGATCCTGCATGTCACCCAGTCAGAGGCTATATGCCTAGCAGAGGTGGAATGAGCATGTTAGGGTCCCATCTGAGAAGAGGCCACTTCCGCTAAGAGCCTCCATTTTTTGACCAAGAGTGCTGCTGCAACCTTTTTTGTATAATCAAGAGAAAAACTCGGTGCGATCTAAACTTTGACAGTCCTGGGCACCATGTCCAATGTAGTTTTCATTGACCGTAACCCTTACCTGTCACCAAGAAAAAATAATTACCATAATTAGTATCACGTTCCTGTCACTTATCTATGTTGACTCTAGTTGTGGCCAGATAACAGTCCCATTGTACTGCTCACATCTCCTGCATTCCTCTTCATAGCAGGAGCGTGTCCCTGAGGAAGCACATAGCTTGCCCTCACAAGCTTCAGTAACAGAAATGATGAGGCTGTCGGGTGGATTGCAAACTAATCTGTATCTAGTGGCTGGAAATATAACAGCCAAATACTGGGTAATATATAATCTTGCATTATCTGCGACATATCAATAATTAACAAAGGTGACAGTGCCTCTTTAAATAGTCAGTTACTTCAACAATCTTTACATCTTTATAAAAGAAACCTAATCTCTTATTCGAGAATAGTGCTTCTTTTTCCACTTCTAAGGCTTGCTTTTCTACTCACCTTCCTGTTAAAACTGCTCAAATCAGTCTTAAGAAATAAGGTAGACTAACAGCTCAGTGAAGGATCAGGTTATATGCTGCCTATAAAAGTATATGGAGAAGGGGGGGGTGGCTGGAGAAATACAGAGGCAGATAGAGAGACTGCAGGAGCTTAAAAGGAGTATTAAATCTCAACTCAGGGTTTAATTGACAGCTTACGCTGTCTAATACTGCTCTATAGTGTCTACCATGCAGCTGCTGCTTCTGAGAGTGTGCTATAGAATACAGAGTAGCAAGAACTCCACCTACCAGTTCAGGAACAGCCGAAAGTGATGGAGACTGCCGAGGGAAAAACCGGTAAAAATTCCACATACAAGTTATATAACAGCTAAAAATAGCGCTACTCCTCATGTATTGACAAGATCTTGATAAGTTACCTGAAATGACAAGTATGTGTTACGTCAAAGTAATCCCCCCTGGAATGTGTCCTTCAAAACGATGAAGGGCAACAGGACACTATTTACAGAGAGCTGTCTAGGTTAGTTAACAGACGCGACCCATCAAGTATGGAAAGAGTTAAAGCGGCTGGTTCTATTCACAGACACATGGAAATGATAAGCTATTTGTTTTCCAGCTTGCTTTGGATCAGGTTGTGAAAAGCCCTCTGATGTCGACATGCAGCAGGAATCGTCGCCATGGAAACTATTATCTCTCCGAGCTGATCTTGAATGATTTACGGATCTTTTTAGGTTGTTAATCAGGGCAGATTCCTTTGCTAATGCATTTACATTTTTACATATTTGTGGTGTTTCAGGAGATTTTTTTTTTAAAGAGGATTCTGCGTGTTTGCCTGTAAACACCATTCTGTTTTGTCAGCGTGTTACCAGGGAATACTGGCGAGAGGGAAGCGCTGGAGGAAGTGAAGTCGTGGCGAGCATCCATTACTTTATGTTTGCTTTTATTTCAACTACCAGGACTTGGGGAGATCTACTTGGTTCCATTTTTGTAAATATATTCGTTGAAAATTCTCACAACAAGCGCCCTCCGCAGGCAAGGACCTAGCAACAGCTTACATGGTTGGCGTTTGCCTGACATATCAGGATTTGATGTAGGGGGCAATGCAGATGCTGCTCTTAGATTAAGGTCTCCGTCCCTTTAAACATGTAGCAGAGCTGGATTTCTCATCTTTGTGTCTGCACACTGGAATAATGGTTTTGGGTCAGTACATACCTTTCCTAATCCAGTGTTTCCCAACCAGGGTGCCTGGTTGCCAAACTAAAACCCCCAGCATGCTCGGACAACTGTTGGATGTCCGGGCATGCTGGGAGTTGACATTTTTCAACAGCTGGAGGCACCCTAGTTGGGAACCATTGTCCTAATCCATGCAATGCATTCCTGTACAGCAGTGTTCTCCAAACCATGGCTAAATCATTCATCCCCTTATGCTCTGACAGTGGCAGGCTGGAGCGCCAAAGGTTGGGGAAAACCCCCGCATGGCACAGAGACTCAGATAGAGTAGGGTCACATGCAGCACCATTGCAGCAAGTTTCCCACAGCTGAAATCTGGCTTGCGGATTTTCCGCTGTGGAATTCCGCAAAATCTGCAAGCGAATTGTGTTGCTTCCTATTGAAGTCAATCGGTTCCAATTGCGGATGTTTCGCATTATACGATAATACACTGCTCAAAAAAATAAAGGGAACACTACGATAACACATCCTAGATCTGAATGAATGAACTAATCGTATGAAATACTTTCACCTTTACATTCTTGACTGTGCTGAGAACAAAATCCCACAAAAATTATCAATGGAAATCAAATTTATCAACCCATGGAGGTCTGGATATGGAGTCACACTCAAAATCAAAATGAAAAACCACATTACAGGCTGATCCAACTTTATGTAATGTCCTTAAAACAAGTCACAATGAGGCTCAGTAGTGTGTGTGGCCTCCACGTGCCCGTATGACCTCCTTACAATGCCTGGACATGCTCCTGATGAGGTGACGACATGGACAGTCTGTGGTGCAACGAGACATGATGTCCCAGATGTGCTCAGTTGGATTCAGGTCTGGGGAACAGGTGGGCCAGTCCATAGCATCAATGCCTTCCTCTTGCAGAAACTGCAGACACACTCCAGCCACATGAGATCTAGCATTGTCTTGCATTAGGAGGAACCCAGGGCCAAACGCACAAGCATATGGTCTCACAAGGGGTCTGAGGATCTCATCTCTGTACCTAATTGCAGTCAGGCTACCACTGGAAAGCACATGGAGGGCTGTGCAGCCCCCAAAGAAATGCCAACCCACACCATTACTGACACACCGCCAAACCGGTCATGGTGGAGGATGTTGCAGGCAGCAGAATGTTCTCCACGGCATCTCCAGACTCTGTCATGTCTGTCACATGTGCTCAGTGTGAACCTGCTTTCATCTGTGAAGAGTACAGGGCACCAGAGGCGAATTTGCCAATCTTGGTGTTCTCTGGCAAATGCCAAACATCATGCACTGTGTTGGGCTGTAAGCACAACCCCCACCTGTGGACATCGGGCCCTCATACCACTATCATGGAGTCCATTTCTGACGGTTTCAGTGGACACATGCACATTTGTGGCCTGCTGGAGGTCATTTTGCAGGGCTCTGGCAGTGCTCCTCCTTGCACAAAGGCGGAGGTTGCAGTCCTGCTGGCGGTAATTCCCTTACCCCACCCCCCTTTTCCCACCCCCAGGAGGATTGAACGCCTGTGGAGAGATCTTAAAATTGCTGTTGGGAAAAGGCGCAGTTTGCAAAGGAAGAGTAGTCCAACATTCCGGCTGAGAGGTGTAAGAAGCTTATTGATGGTAATAGGAAGCCACTGATTTCAGTTATTTTTTCCAAAGGGTGTGCAACCAAATATTAAGTTAAAGGGGTACTCCGGTGGAAAACTTTTTTTTTCTTTTTAAATCAACTGGTGCCAGAAAGTTAAACAGATTTGTAAATTACTTCTATTAAAAAATCTTAATCATTCCAGTACTTATTAGCTTCTGAATACTACAGAGGAAATTATTTTATTTTTTGAACACAGTGCTCTCTGCTGACATCTCTGTCCATTTTAGGAACTGTCCAGCGCAGCATATGTGTTTTCTATGGGGATTTTCTCCTACTCTGGACAGTTCTTAAAATGGACAGAGATGTCAGCAGAGAGAACTGTGCTCATGATGTCAGCAGAGAGCTCTGTGTTCCAAAATGAAAATAATTTCCTCTGTAGTATTCAGCAGCTAATAACTACTGGAAGGATTAAGATTTTTTTTTTAATAGAAGTCATTTACAAATCTGTGTACTTTTTTTTAAATCAACTGGTGCCAGAAAGTTTAGTTTTCCACCGGAGTACCCTTTTAAGGGTGCCAACAATTTTATCCAGCCCATTTTTGGAGTTTGATGTGACATTACATCCAATTTGCTTTTTTTCCTCCCTTTTTTGGTTTAGTTCCAATACACATAAAGGGAATAAACATGTGTATAGCAAAACATGTGTTACTGCAATCCTTTACTGTGAGAAATACTTAATTTTCCTGAAAAATTTCAGGGGGGGCCAACATTTACGGCCATGACTGTATTCATGATTTCTTGGCACACTGGCCACCTGTCTCCTGAGATCTGACCTGCCCTTTTTATGTGAGATTATGGATGAGCAATGAACATTTTCCTACACTGAATACCCTTCCAGCTGTATAACTCCTCTCCGGGGGTCTTCCATTACTTGGACCCTAGAGACATCCACAAAGAGGGGTGAACCTGAGGAGAAGTCAGCCAACAATGAACGAGCGGCACTCTACCCTTCCCTTCATTTCCTCCGGCCTTGTGATGGAAATCGAGAACTTGTCCAGGGTCCCTACATGTAGTAGTTAAAGCCTGCATTCATTGATTTCATCGCACTTAGCCGGATTTTTTCCCGTTTTCTTATGGCGGGGACTTTTAGAACAGTTCTGTAATTATCTAATTTCACTATAAACTTTCTCATTAACGGATTTTAATTACACTAAAGTGGCCTAAGTAAATGGGAAACTGACTCATAAAAATCCTTTTTACCCAAAAGTGACTTCTGAGACAGTCTGAAAATTAACTGCGGCACAGATCACATGATTCTTTAACCCTAAAAGTCCAGCTGTCAGATAGAGAACGCTGTGGAGACCTGGCATCTGAATAAAGGGCTTCAGGCCGCCAAGTGGAAGAGAGGACCAGATGTAGCATTCATCTTATGCACTGTTTCCCAACCAGGGTGCCTCAAGCTGTTGCAAAACTACAACTCCCAGCATTCCCAGACAGCCTCCGGCTGTCTGGGAATGCTGGGCGTTGTAGTTTTGCAACAGCTGGAGGCACCCTGGTTGGAAAACATTGATCTAAAGCAAGTCTGAACAAACAGTAGAATTTGCTGGGGATTTCATGCCTAGAGACACGTCAAAAGTTTTGATCAGTCAGGGTCTCAGTGCTGAGACCCCCACTGATTGCTAGATATAGCCAAGGAAAGTGCACCTCTCTCCCAGGCTTGCTGTGATCTCCGTCTCACTGAAGGATAAAGGGGGAGATTTATCAAAACCTGTGCAAAGAAAATGTTGCCCCGTTGCCCATAGCAACCAATCAGATTGCTTCTTTCAGTTTTGAAAAGGCCTGTGAAAAATGAAAGAAGCGATCTGATTGGTTGCTATGGGCAACTCAGCAACTTTTCCTTTGGACAGTTTTTGATAAATCTCCCCCATAGTCTCCATAGACTTATAATGTAGACATGCTCCGGCAGATAGAGAGAAAACGAAGGCAGCCGCTTGCTGTACTAACCATGGGTGAGCACTGAGACCCTGACCGATCAAACTTTTGACATACCTCAAGGACACGTTAAATGTGTTTATTAAAGTTACATAGTACGGTCGAAAAAAAGTTCAACCAGGGAATTGAAGGGTAGGGGTGTGGCACGATATTGGGGAAGGGATGTAGTTTTATAATTCTGCATAAGCATTAATGTTATTTTGTTCCATGAATGTATCTAATCCTGTTTTAAAGCTGTTAATTTTTCCTGCTGTGACCAGTTCCTGAGGTAGACCGTTCCATAAGTTCACAGTTCTGATGGTAAAGAAGGCGTGTCGCCCCTTAAGACTAAACTTTTTCTTCTCCAGACGGAGGGAGTGCCCCCTCGTCCTTTGGAACAGTTTTTCTTCATATTTTTTGTATGGGCAATTAATATACTTATATACATTTATCATATCCCCCTTAAACGTCTCTTCTCAAGACTAAACAATTGTAACTTTATATTTTTTTTTAAAGTTATACTGAACATTTTCCCATATGACTCAAGAAATCTGCTCCGCTATAAGGGGTAATATGGTGGAACCCTTTTTTTTATTTATTTTTTATCAATTGGTGCCAGAAAGTTAAACAGATTTGTAAATTACTTTGATTAAAAATTCTTTATACTTCCAGTACTTATTAGCAGCTATACTACAGAGGAAATTCTTGACTTTTTGGATTTCTTTTCTGTCACAGCAACAGTGCTCTCTGCTGACACCTCTATCCATGTCCGGAACTGTCCAGAGCAAGAAAAAATCCCCATTGCAAACCTATGCTGCTCTGGACAGTTGCTAAAATGGACAGAGGTGTCAGCAGTGAGCACTGTGGGAAATCTGCTGCGAGTTACGCTACCATTGATTTGAATGGGTCCACAAACAGTCCGCGGACCCATTTAAATCAATGGTAGCATAACTTGCAGCGTGGTTTCCCGCAGCGGGATACTCGCTGCTAGCTACTAGCGTGTGAACGCACCCTTAGGCTGACTTTTGTCATCTTAGTTGCCATAAACTTTTAAATTAATTTTTTTTTTAAAGTGCAACAAAACTACACAGTGTGTGAATGCAGGCATCCAGAATGGCATCCTAAATGGCAGCCAGTCATACATATTAAAAGCATGCATTAAAATACAATATCTCAAATAATGAAAAAAATGATATTAATAAATATATATATTAGAGATGAGCAAACTTACAGTAAATTCGATTCGTCACGAACTTCTCGGCTTGGCAGTTGATGACTTATCCTGCATAAATTAGTTCAGCTTTCAGGTGCTCCGGTGGGCTGGTAAAGGTGGATACAGTCCTAGGAAAGAGTCTCCTAGGACTGTATCCACCTTTTCCAGCCCACGGGAGCACCTGAAAGCTGAACTCATTTATGCAGGAAAAGACATCAACTGCCGAGCCGAGAAGTTCGTGATGAATCGAATTTACTGTAAGTTCGCTCATCTCTGATATATACATATTATATATATATATATATACATATATATATATACACACACACACACACACATATACACACACACACACACACACACATTTTTTAAATAATTAGCATCCAATGCTAAAAAAACATGGCACTGGTACAGAGCGGCAATATAATGTGGGAATTCACAAGCACAGGAGAAAATCGGAAATCCATCTGCACGAAATGCAAAGTGACACCAACATAATTCAGAATCAGATTATTCCACCGCCCCATGGATGCTGGATTAAAAGAAATGACAAATGAAAAATACATTTTCCTACAATTGCTCATAACAATCTATCTTATCAGACATGTGCTTTATGGCTTTATAATGAATGACAACTAAGAGAACTCAATGGGATCCACCAATTAGAACCAATCCCTTCTTGCTAATGTGAGTTATGGAATTAGACTACTTTCACATTGCATTTGCAGTGTACATTATCGTACGTGTTTCTGTCTGAAGGGGGTAATGTATCTCCTTGATGAGATTGCATATACATATATAGTCTTATAGGCCATGCAATGCTTCCTGAGAGTGTAAAAAATTATATTAAATAAATAAAAGAAAAAAGAAAAAAAATTGCAAAGTAGCTTTCTTCCAAAAGGAAAAGAGCCAACTGTTACATATGCCAAACAAATATACCCATTGACTGCCAATTCCAATGCAGGAGGCCCAAAGAGTGTCTTTTTGGCCTCCATTGAGCCCTATGCACTCCTAAACTTTCATTTAGTCTGAAAAGCATAGCCTCATTGCTCATTTCAGCTTAGACTGCTTAGTACAGCTATATAATGTCATCCATGCTGCTTCTAAGGGTGTGCTAAAGGGATAAAGGGGGCAGGATCCCCTCTTCTGTGTGTGCATGCAGTGTATGGAGACACCATGGAGGCTTTTAGATTCAAAAATCCGTTTTATATGTTGTTCATATTACTTAGCAAAAAATTTACCTAATATATTTCATGAGAAAATTTGATTTCCTTTTTATAGAAATCATAGCTTAATATAAAATCAACCCATACCATCCAAACCCCAATCCTGTCTGGCTGCAGCATCATCATCTTTGTCCACAGGCATGGACAAAGTCCAGTAAGTGAAGGCGAGACACGCACTTCTCTGTGCTCACTCCTGTCCTATCAGACTGCACCAGAGAGGAAAAGGTTACAGAGCAGCCTGCAGTGATTGGATCAGGGTTTCCTAACCGGGGTGCCCCCAGCTGTTGCAAAACTACAACTCCCTGCATGCCCGGACAACTGGGAGTTGTAATTTTGCAACAGCTGGGGCACCCTGGTGGGGAAACACTGGATTGGATGAAGAAACCCAGTGCAGCACAGCAGACACAGGGAGGAAGATGAGTCTTGCAGAGTAAGGACACTCCCCCTATAAAGCACAGAATGACAAACAAAGTGAGCAACAGATAAAAGGTATTTTTGAGAGAAATATAGGCACTTTTATTTTTGTGGGATATGAAAGGAACGCTTTCATATCTCTCAAAAATGAAAGGAACGGTGTAGATCTATCGTTAAAAGTTACCTGAAATGATAAGTATGCGAATATATTATATATATATATATATATATATATATATATATATATATATATATATACTCATCTAAAAGAGCAAAGGTGCTGAGGTGCCTGCTGTGCCCGGTCCGGGTCAGGACCCCCAGTAGTAGAAAAAAAAAAACAGTGGTACTCCAATAACGTGAAAAAGTGGTGTTTATTGAAGACGGCTGGGTGAGCTAGCCGAAACGTCGCCTCACATTTGAGTGTAATTAACACCACTTTTCACATTATTGGAGTGCAGCTGTTTTTTTTGGATTTTTCTATAAATATATATATGTGTGTGTGTGTGTGTGTGTGTGTGTGTATATATATATATATATTCCAATAGCAGGAGATGTGCAGTCTAAGTAGACTTTACATTTAGTCATGCCAACTACTGGCCTGACAAGCCTCAGCTCAGAGGCTGCAGATTGTTACACGTTCTGGGGTCTGGGAGATAAAACCCCGATTCCAATAGTAATAAAGAAACCGTGGCGCTCGACCGGCTCATAGCATAATGACAAGCAATGAAACCTGTGGCCATATCGATTTCTTTAGATTAGAGCGGTCTGCCATTTGCAATGTAAAGCCTAATAAGAATCCAGCACAGCGTTGTGTTAAACAGGGAAACAAATAATATATTTCTGTAACAGAATAAAATAAGGACGACATTCGTTTTCTTGGACGCGCTCCAGTTATTGATCATTAGTTTTACTGAGATTCTTAAAACGCAGCGGATGTCTGCCGGGACAGACATGGATCCTCCATAATTAAAGGGGAAAAATGTCTACAAGGTTGTGCCCGACAGAATGTGCCAGGGTTTCCCAAACAGGGTTGCAAAACTACAATTCCCAGCATGCCCGGACAGCCAACGGCTGTCCGGGCATGCTGGAAGTTGTAGTTTTATAACAGCTGGAGGCACTCTGGCTAGGAAACACAGTCAAAATGAGAGGTGCCCTACTGTTGTAGCAACATATGTCGTATGGATATATGTATATATGTAACATTCTATTCATACTGGCACTATTTTTACAGGATACACAATGGTAAGTTTCGGCAGACCTTGCTACAATGTACATAAGGTGTAATAGTAATAAAGAGCAGTGTGGCGCATCCCTGGGGGGCATGCGTGCCCTCCATGTCCAAGTGATACATAATTCACTCCTGGAAACCGGGACTGCACATTCATAATTTATATTACAAGTGACAACATTCTCTCCTCGGCTTCATTAACACCACGGTAACCTTCCTCGTCTGTCAGACCATGGCGCCATTTATATACCAGTGCTCTTCCCTCTTAGGATGATTCTATGATTTCTTATTTAGAGATGGATCCAAAAAATATCAAAATACATATGCAGTCCTTCAAGATTGCCCTTCATGACAAAGCAAGGAGTGTAGGAGCTGCTAGTAGTACGGACCATGCACGTCTTGGTATTAGGGGGGTATCCATTTACAGTAAAATCTCCCTTAGTGGACCCCTCCCAATAGTGGACCGTTTTTAATTTCCCAGCACAGTCCCATAAGACTTAATGTATTTGCACCCTCCGAATAAGGGACATTCCCAATAGCGGTTGTGGACACAACTAATAGGGGACAAAACACTCCCAATAGGGGACAACCAGGCGTATGTGCCGGCTCTACCATGTACACAGGGCCATCATCAGGAGGTACAGCCAATACCCCAGTAAGGAGGCCCAGGCCCCCGCTGCACCCCCCTGCAGCAGCCCCAGCCCAGAAGCAGAAGACCAATGTTTATACAGAGGTCTCCTGCTTCTGTACGTCCCCTGGCCACATCATTCACCCCTCCTTCCCTGATCCCCCCCGTGCCAAATCATCCACCCCTTATTACCCCCTGTGCCACATAATTTCCTCTTGATCTCCCCTTGTGCTATTTAATTCCCCCTTTCTTGCCCTCTGTGCAAATTCATCACCCCCTCTTTACCACCCCTGAGCAGTTTTATTCCCCCTTTACCTCCCTGTGCCACTTCATAAATAGGGGTGATGAATTAACACAGAGGGTGGTAAAGGGGGAATGAAATGGCACAGGGGGTCAAGGGGAAATGATGGGGCACAGGGGAATAAGATGGCACAGGGTATAACGGGGGATAAAATGATATGGGAAGGGATAAAGGGAGATTAAAGGACACTGGGAGATTATACTGTAATATTGCTTTTTATTCTATTTTATAGGTGATTGCACTCTGGAGTGAGTAAAGTACCGTATTCCGTCATTTAGGAAGAATATTGAGCCTTTTTCCCAATAGGGGACATCTCTCAATAGCGGACACTTTTATTCCCCGTGGGTGTCTGCTAATGGGAGATCCTCCCGTACAATGAAACTGTTAGGAATGATTGGATATAGGCAGGCTGTGTAAGGACATACCACATTTTCAATCTGTATGCCTATTCCCATGCTGTATATTTATTTATTTATGGACTTTTCCAGTAAGAATAACAGAGGAATGGCACAATACAGTATAGAGTTCTAAGAAAAAGATTCTCAATAATCTTTTAGATTTGAGTTACGAAAGCAGGCTTGAGAAGGAAGAAGCTCTTTAATGATAACGCTGTGAAAGGAAGATTACCATTGTGCCTATAGGGGACAGTGTAGATGCAATAGCAATGTCCCTGTAGAGTGGTATCATTAAAGAAGACCTCTTCTGCGTGTGCCATTGTGCCTATAGGGGACAGTGTAGATACCAGTGGCATACGCAGAAGAGGTCTTTGACAGCCCTGGTGACATGAGCTACAGATCAATGGATACAGATTAAAGTAGAATCTTAAAGGGAATCTGTCAGCTCTTGGACATGAACCGAGCGACTGAGGTGGTTTGTAATATAGGAGACAGTACCCATTGTGTGGCAGCCCACATTTGTAGAATTACAAACTTGCCAATTTTTAGTTTTCTGTGAATTGCCAAAGCGGCATTTCCACGGACCTGAAGTGCCCCAGTCTGGAACGCCTTTCTGCTCTCTGGCCCCTCCTGTGCCATACCTTCATATTCTGGCACACTCACAGCGAGTTGCGAACATAGACAAATTCACCAAACGTGCGTCACAACACAAGCATGGTGCCGATTTACGGTTTGGACAGGGCTTGGTGCTGGAAGTCCAAGTGAACAGCAGTGTCTGCGCCCCACTGATCTGAGGTCAGACCATTACTAAATTTTGCCCAGAAAATCCCTTTAATGTAGAAGACAATTGGCACACAACACAAACGTATACAATTTTAGGGCCTTCTTAGACACTATGAAATGCACCATTATGTTTTTTTTTTTTAAATAATTTTTGTTCATATGGATGCCTGGTTGAATCCATTGGATTGTGTGCTGTAGCTCACTGCGAACTACAGTGAAGACTTTTCGCAAATTTGAAATCCACATACACCCAAATTTGCACTGTAAACGTTACAAATCCACACAAGTAACTGAAGGTAGGTTTCAGATTTCTGTTGCAAATTTCACAATGGATTTTTCCAACGGCACAATCCCTGGTGTGAACATATCCATAGTGATTTGTTATCTTTTGTGTTTGTTTCCCTTAAAAGAGTGAAAGCCTCAAAACGAATATAGGACACAGAGGAGACCTGAGAATGTCACAGTTCACCAGCACTGAGGACATCGGACACATTTTGTGTCTTTCTCTGTGTTCCTTCTTTATCCAGGCATAGAAATGGTAAGTTACTCTTGTCTTAGCAAAAACTTGGTGGCATTACAAATCAAAAGACAGACTATTTGGTCTTTATAGCAGAATATAAAGCCAAGTGAACTGAAAAAAGAAAGAATGTCATTAGTATTTCGCTGGCCTGCCAGGCGGTGACTCCGAAGAGTCGGCACAGAGCAGCCATTACTCACAGAGTGAACCATTACATTTAGCCCCTTCCATAAACTGGATCTCTAGGTGTCTAAAGTTATGATTTAAATGCTCGCTGCTCTTTTATGGGCTTTTTGGGCCAGTTTCCACAATGAAATCATTGCTATTCTACCAAGGGCAGCAGATCTGAGAACGTCTGGCCGTCTGACACTGCAGCAGAATCGCTTGGTTGGCTTGGATGAAGCGCAGGCTTGGAAAGCTCAGATTCGCGGAGTTTTGGGTCATTAATTTTATAAGTCTACTTAGTATTGCTGGGTTCTTTGTTCTTGTGTAGAATTACTAGATTGTGAAAAGTACATAATAGAAAAAAGAACAAAAAGAAGCTGAAGAACATCTATCCGTGCCATCTCTGGGACATGCCATCACTTCATGATCATTTGTGGTTCCACCCTGGAGACCTCCTTTGATTCTAAAGATGTAGGTTACCCATTGTGCAAGGAACCAGCCCTATTTACTTAAAGGGGTACTCCGCCCCTAGACATCTTAGGGATAAGGGGATAAGAGGTCTGATCACGGGGGTCCCACCGCTGTGACCCCCGCAATCTCTGCTGCAGCACCCGGCATTCGTTTAGAGCGTCGGAGGCGCGTGACGTCACGGTCACAACCCACTCATGACGTCAATTCCATGCCCCCTCAATGCAAGTCTATGGGAGGGGGCGTGACGGCCGTGATGTCATGAGCGGGGCGTGACCGTGACTTCACAAGCCTTCACCACGCATCGCCAGTCATCCGGCACGGAGCATAGTTCGCTCTGTGCACCGGATGTCTGAGGTCCGGCAGCCAAGATCGTGGGGGTCCCCAGCGGCGGGACCCCCGCAATCAGACATCTTATTCACTATCCTTTGTATAGGGAATAAGATGTCTAGGGGTGGAGTACTCCTTTAAATGGAGATATGTTGTGATTGCCCTATAGAGCAGGGGGCAGACTGCCAGTGTACAGGGAAATTTTGGGTGACTTTTTAGGATAAGCTGCCCTGTGTGTGTACATGAAGAGCAGCACAATTTCTGGCTATCATATTACTTGTATATGGTATTTTCCAGAAGATTTCTGCTCTGCAGGAGCCATCTGTAATTTGCAGTTCTCCTAGAGCTGGTAGACGGTGCTCCCTCCTCCCCCCTCCATTGACTTGTATTGATTGGAGCAGCAGTGGTGGTTTAATAACAGGAGAAAGAAGCATTTTTGTCAAACAAGATATATTATAACCATTGGCTGAGGAAGTGCGTCATATGAACGAAACGTTCCTAACACACGCCCCCTGCCCACCGCTGATCCCTGACCTGCCCGTGACTCCGCATATGAAGAAATAAAGAGTGCCGTCTACTTTCTTCTGTTCTACGGTATCCTCTTGTTTTCACTTGCATAGACTGAGCACTCCTAGCTGGGTCATTGTGTAGTGGAGTTATCGCTGACAAGCGCAGCTTGGCCCCAGAGTCCTAGAGCTGTAGGCCGAATAGCAGCAGTGCCGGCATAATCCCTCCTCCCTTCTCAAGATATATTATAAAGTTTCTTATATTCACTTTCCCTATTGATCTATGCAAAGTTTGTTCAAATGACAGTTTATGACATTTAAAGAGTTGTGTGTAGTATTATAACCTAATGGAACTGATGGAGCTGCAATACCACACAAAATCTGAGGACTGGTGAGGTGCTATTTTTTTGAATTATGGAGGTCGCAGTGGTTGAAGCTCAACAGATATTTTCCGTCAGTGTAAAGGCCACGACCAAAACAGACTACTCAATATAAAGGTTTCGGCACCAGGCAAATCCGCCCTACCTACCCCATCTACGTTAGAAGAATGTAAAAAGACAAAGCTCAATCCATTTGGTTGTGTCTGTGCCTGGTACTGCAGCTCAGTCCCATAGTTAAATAAGACTAAGCTCTAATACGAGACACAGCCGCAACCAAATGTAGGGCTCTGTGCCTACGTAAACAAAGAGGTGGTAAGAATGCCAGGCCCTTCTTATAGCTGATCAGTAGAGCACTGAGAGCTGGAGATAGACTATCCTAGGCAAGTGGTCTCCAAACTATGGCCCAGAATGCCCAGACAGCGAGTTATAGTTTTACAACATCAGGAGGGCCATAGTTTAGAGACCACTGTCCTTGACCATCAATATTATAATCTCCAAAGAAAATCCTTGAAAATCAATCTTCAAGTGAACCTAAACTTTAATTAAAGGGGTACTCCACCAGAATTATTATTTTTTAATTAAAGGGGTTGTGCACTGCCCTGACTTTCGGAGCTCCGCTCACAGCGTCTGGAAGTTCATTACTCCGAACGCTGTGTGCGGGCTTTCGTGTTCTCGGCCGCCGGGAGTCTCGTGGCGTCTTGCCCGCCCCCTCTACCAAAGTCTATGGGAAGGGGGCGTGACAGCGGTCGCGCCCCCTTCCCATAGACTTTCGTTGAGGGGGCGGGCCAGACGTCACGAGGGGGCGGGCCATACGTCACGAGAAGTCTGGAAGCTGCGAACACGGAAGCCCGCACACAGCGTTCGGAGTAATGAACTTCCAGACGCTGTGAGCGGAGCTCCGAAAGTCAGGGCAGCGCACAACCCCTTTAACTTGTGCCAGAAAGTTAAACAGATTTGTAAATTACTTCTATTAAAAAATCTTAAAGGGGTATTCCAGGGAAAAAAATTTTTTTTTTTTTTTTATATATATCAACTGGCTCCAAAAAGTTAAACAGATCTGTAAATTACTTATGTACTTATGAGCTGCTGAAGTTGAGTTGTTCTTTTCTGTCTAAGTGCTCTCTGATGACACGTGTCTCGGGAACTGTCCAGAGTAGAAGCAAATTCCCATAGCAAACCTCTCCTACTCTGTGCATTTCCCGAGACAAGCAGAGATGTCAGCAGAGAGGACTGTTGTCAGACAGAAAAGAACAACTCAACTTCAGCAGCTGATAATTATTGGAAGGGTTAAGATTTTTTAATAGAAGTAATTTACAAATCAGTTTAACTTTCTGGAGCCAGTTGAAATAAAAAATAAAGCTTTTTTCCTGGAACATCCCCTTTAATCCTTCCAGTACCTATCAGCTGCTGCATGCTCCACAGGAAGTTCTTTTCTTTTCATTAATTTCCTTTCTGTCTGACCACAATGCTCTCTGCTGACACCTCTGTCCATGTCAGGAACTGTCCAGAGTAGGAGCAAATCCCCATAATAAACCTCTTCTGCTCTGGACAGTCCCTGACATGGACAGAGGTGTCAGCAGAGAGCACTGTGTTCAGACAGAAAGGAAATTCAAAAAGAAAAAAAACTTTCTCTGTAGTATACAGCAGCTGATAAGCACTGGAAGGATTAAAAAGGGGTACTCTGCTCCAAGCGTCCGGAAAATTCCACCTCACACCGGAAAATTGGGTTCCTGGACGCTGTGTGCGGGCTTCCGTGTTCAGGCCCGCCCCCTCGTGACGTCACGGCCTGCCCCATCAATGAAAGTCTATGGGAAGGGGGCGCAATGGTCACATGACGTAACGAGGGGGCGGGCGTGAACACGGAAGCCTGCACACAGTGTTCAGGAACTCAATGTTCCGGATGCTGGGGAGCGGAGTACCCCTTTAAGATTTTTAAACAGAAGTAATTTACAAATCTGTTCAAGTTTCTGGCACCAGTGGTTTAAAAAACCACAGTGGTCTCAAACTGTGGCCCTCCAGATGTTGCAAAACTTCAACTCCCAGCATGCCCGGACAGCCGTTGGCTGTCCGGGCATGCTGGGAGTTGAAGTTTTGCAACATCTGGAGGGCCACAGTTTGAGACCACTGCTTTCACGTGTTTTCATTGAAAGACATACTGGCTAAACGCTTGGCCAAAACACTATTCATACTATTCCTGTCTAAATGAGAAACATGTAATGATGCCATAAACCCCGAATAAATGAACCATGCCCAGAACAGTCTCAACCCTGATCGAATCCATCTTATACGGTTATATACAAGATCATTAAAATAACATGTTATTTTATGGAAGATTTAGAAATGAAATCATGGGAACACATATAAAAGGGGAGTAGGTACCAACCATAACATTAAATCCATTAGAACACTATGG
>NC_079190.1:56170842-56200842 GCF_029499605.1 Hyla sarda
GCTTTTTTGTGCAGAATGGGAAAGAGTCAGCAGAGTCATCTCATTGTTGTCATTAGAAGAATGGGAAATTAATACTGCAATAGGTCTAGATAAGGCAGGATTACTTCCGGTGAGACTGTCTCATCTGGTCCTCCACATTATACTTCCTATTTGAGCTTGTGTGCTGGCGGCTGGAATCGTGATTTAATGGACACGCCCCTCGTGATGTCACACTACGCCCCTCAATGCAAGTCTATGGGAGGGGGCATGGCACCCTCCCATAGACTTGCATTGAGGGGGCTTGGTGTGACGTCACGAAGGTCGTGGCCGTGACGTCAGTACCCCTTTAAGCCAGCGCAATAGACACCTGTCAGACAGTCCAGCGCAATAGACAGGAATTCTCCTCTTTCTACCTGATTTATTGTCTTCTTGGCTGCTCATTCAGCTGTCCTAGTGTGAGGGAGGAAGGGGCGTGGCCCAGCATAGAGGCTATGAACACAGCAGCTGACAGCTCTGAATCTTCTCCTCTCTGTTTTCAACTGCATGTGTAGAGAGAAGAAAGATCGGTGATCGGTAAAATGAATGCGGGCATGCAGTAAGGCAGAGTCAGGAGTATTCCCTGCTGTGCTATGAGCACAGTGCTGGCTCCTGCCTGTCTCATTGACAGTCAGGGAGCAGTGCTGAGCTTGTCTGTGTCTCGGCTGCAGTCTGAGATTTAGGACTCCAGCATGAGTCTGAAATCTATAAAAAGGGCTTGTGGCCAGAAATGGTAGGGAGACCCCTAGTGGTCATTTTTTCAAAGTGGAAAATTAAACTGAAATAAGTGTATTTTTTAAGAACATGCAATTGGAAAGTTATTCTGCATACATTAATCTAAAATATATCAAAGTTTTTTTTGATGAAAGATACTCTTTAAATACACAAGACTTTCCCTATGAACTGCAGGGAAGAGAGAAAAGGTCCAGGATCTGACGCTTTGATGCAGCTAGATCAGCCTGTGACCCATTTCCATTCTGAGAAGTATAGATCCTCTTTCTTCAAAATAACAAAAGCACTGACTCAATGTATCTTTCAATAAGTTGTCCCATCCTCCACTATCAAACCCCATCCATTATCCTCATCTCCCAGCATTAATAGTGACTATTGTCAGGACAAAGCCACCTAATAATTCATCCACATTACCTGTTCCACCTCCATACACCATGCCTAGCAATCTATTATGTACTCAATTGATTTTCCAATAAGTCAGAATACTGCATTCTGCAATACACAGGCTGGAAAAATTGCTTCTCTGTGAATAATCTGCATTAAAAAGGAAACCTTTTATTATAGCATGCGGAAATACATAGAACACAGCAGCACTGTTGTTCTTCCCATCGGCTTCATGAACAACTGTAAGCGGATGAAAACAGATGCTATCCATCCAACACAGAAACTAACAGCTTCCGAAAAAGGTACAAAGAGTGTTATCCAGCACATATGTTCTGCTTCACAAGCACAAAATACTGAATTCATCCTCATCACTTATCCAAACGACTCAAACAGTAATATAGTAACGGAGAATTCATTCAGAAGCGCGGGCAATGCTGTGGATGGTTTTGGATGTGATGAACACTATATCTATAGTCCAACAAATAAAGACCAAAAACAGTGGCACCAAAACTGCTGGCGGTTTCACGCATATGAATGCGCTTTGTCCGGCCTCGAGGCCAGACGAAGCGCATTCATATGCGTGAAACCACCGGCAGTCGCCTCTGAGCGCCCCCACGCTGTCCTGATTTCCCTACCGGAGGAGCGAACAGAGATGGGAGCTGAATAACCAGATCTTACGCGGTGAGTGCAGGACGCCTGCCCTTTTCTACAGTTTGTACATATATATATATATATATATATATATATATATATGATATAGTGCTCACTCTAAAAGGTTAAGTTCACCATTGGACACCAACCTGTTCTGTTTGTGTCCGTTTTTAAAAAATATTTTTGCACTAAACAGACCCAGAATGTATCGTAGCATCTGACCCCACAGGGTCTTGATGGATCCCATTGACTTTAAGGGGTACTTCACTGCCCCAGCGTACAGAACATTTTGTTCTGAACGTTGGGTGCGGACTGCCAGGGTAGTGACATCACGGCCACGCCTCTCATAACATAACACCACACCCCCTCAATGCAAGTCTATGGGAGGGGGACGTGGCAGCTGCCACGTCCCCCTCCCATAGACTTGCATTGAGGAAGTGTGGCGTGATGTTATGAGACGTGGATTTGACGTCACGACCCAAGCAGCCCATGTTCCGAACGCTGGGCCAGTGAAGTACCCCTTTAAATCCGGTCTGTCAGCAGCCCAGTATTTTACCAGTGCTGAGCAGAGAAGAAAAAATAGGACATGCGGTATTTTTTTTCTTCTTCTCCGCTCAACTCCCGTCCTTCCGACACACTAGCTAATGGAGCTTCCTTTACCAAAGCACAACAGCAGTGTAAAATGTTCAATCATCTTACAGCTCCCCCGCAGGGGAATTTAAACATTACAGTTCTCACTCAAATCATTGAATTATCTACATAACCCATGGTCAAACCAGGTCATCTAGTGTGAGAGCGATATTCTTTATAGTCTCTTCTCTGCTTGGGCTGACCGATGATGATCAGGGATGCAAACTAAATACCCCCATTAACTAACTCAATACACTAATAGGTTACATAAACACCACCCCTTTCAGAAAGGTAAATGCAATGCTGACAACAACACAGAAAACGTATGGTCTTCTCATGTAGGCTCTAGGTTAAAGGGGTTATCCAGGGATAGAAACAAAGAGCTAATTTCTTCCATTGAGGTTAATGGAGCAAAGTTGAAATATCGCACACACCCTGAGGACAGGGGTTGTGCTTTTTTGTAAGATATTAGCTCTCTTTCTATCCCTGGATAACCCCTTTAAAATTATCCTTATATAGCAAGAATTGCAATAGAATTCCCAAAATTAAATATGTCGCATGGGTTTTGCAAACAATAATGCACAAAAATGAAGCAATAAAAGGAGATAAAAAAATTTTTTTTAACTTTATTATTATTTTTTCATATAAAATGAATCAATGAATAAATAGTAAAAAGAGGCTGTTGCTCATACCATACTGTTCCGAAGAGGCATACTGTGTTTCGTATCTCATGGATCCTTCTCCTGCAAGCCCATGTAGAAGTGTTCTGCGGCGATTTCCGATCACTTACAAGACGTCAAAGGAAAAGATCAGCAATGACGTAGGGATCGACCGATATCGTTTTTTAGGGCCGATACCGATAATCGGTGGAGGTTAGGGCCGATAGCTTATACCGATATTCTGGTATAAGTTATCGGCTATTTATCCCCCCGCGACACCGCTGCAGATCATTGATTTAAAGTGGGCGCTTTAAATCAATGCACTGCAGTGGCTTTTGCGGTGCCATAGGCCGCCGCCGCCACCACCTGTTCTCTCCCCCTACCTGTCAGGGTGGTCCGGGCCATCCATCCTTCCTGTAGTGTCCGGTGGCATTCCGGGTGGAGGGTGAACCGGTCCGGGCTGTCCTTCTCCTGCATAGACACCGCTGCGCAGTGACGTCCGTGCGCAGCGATGCACCTGACATCACGTCGTAGCGGCGTCTATGCAGCGTACTAGGCCGGAGCCTGCCCGGAGTGGAGAAGAGCACCCCCGGAGAAGAAGGACAGCCCGGACCAGTTCACCCTCCAACCGAGATGCCGCCGGACACTACAGGAAGGATGGATGGCCCGGACCACCCCCATTACGGGTAAGTTTAATTTTTTCTTATTGACTCGGAGGGTGGGGCCTGACCGGTATAGCGGTATGGGCAAAAATCCATACCATGGGAGAAAAAAAAACGGTATCCGGTTCATACCTGTATACCGCCCAGCACTACGGTTGGGGGGTGCGACGCGGTGCGGTGGGTCGGGGTCGCGGTGCGGGTCGGGGGGTCGCGGTGCGGGGGGCGGGTCGGGCGGTCGCGGTGCGGTGGGGGCGGTGCGGAGCATTATCGGCAAGGTAATTGCCGATACCAACAATGCCCAAAATCGGGATTATCGGCTGATAATATCGGCCATACCGATAATCGGTCAATCCCTATTGGAGTGACTGTGTTGTTAGGCGCGGCTAAACATACGGCACAGCTTAGTCTGGACAGCTCAGAACACAGTGCGACTCGGCGCTGGGCGGCTGGTTCGATTCTGCAGTCGGACCATTTACATGTCGCACAGTCAGGGGGTGTCGGGTTCACGTGGCCCTGTCACTGATCCACCGCACGTTGTTACGAGCGTGGCAAACCTCATCTGAAGGGATAATACCAATGGCATTCAACTACTATGCTAATTGCCAATACTAAAAAACTACCTTCACTAGTGAAATTACTGGACATTTAATTATGCAAACTGTAAAAGACTGGCAGTGTGTGCCGTACTTTCTCCTGGCACCGTGCCCGGCATTATTTAGTAACAGTGCAGAATAAAAGTATACTGGCTGATTTACATGCTGCTGGATGCGGCTGAATATCCAGGAATGTCTGCACAGTGATTTCAAAGCAATTTGTTGCACAGAGGCTTCCAACCACTTAGAAGTCAGATATCCCTCCATAGTATCCAAAGCCCGGTTATAGTCACTTGCAAAATAAATAGAGTGCCTGGCATGTCACTCATATTAACATAGATCCCTGTTTCCCAAGCAGAGTGCCTCCCGCTGTTGCAAAACTACAACTCCCAGCATGCCCGGACAGCCAAAGGCTGTCCGGGCACGCTGGGAGTTGTAGTTTTGCAACAGTTGGAGGCAACCTCTTTGGGAAACACTGTTTATTGGGACTAGAAAACGGTCATATACTTATGGTGCATTCCAATGTAATAATTATACGGGCACTGACATTAAAACTAATTTTTTGCATGTCGCACAGTGTGGGGGTAAATAAAAAATCTTTCTAATATACTTTGTTTAAAAAAAAAAAAATTATGTTTTATTTGTGTTTAAAAAAGCTGCCACTAGGTGTCTACCTACTTGTCCAGTCATAGCTCATAGCTCATCTCACACTCAACTGCTCTGGGCTGTGTGTAGCAGAGTGAGGGAGGAAGTTCTCCCCTGTATGGCTTCAAATGATGTCACAGCCTGCTGGGTAACGCCCCTTCCCAGTCTGTGAATCTGACTTGGAGACTGGGCAGAAAATACAGAGCAATATCAAGGTAGAAAACTAACAAATAATAAAAATAGAGGTGGGGGTGGTTTATCATGATGGGGCAGTGAACTGGGAGGATTATAACATTTTACATGATCATGAAAGGTACTCTTTAAACATGAGGGTGTTTATTCTCATCATTATGGCTGGCATTTATCATTGTAGGTGTAAGTGAAGCATTTATCATTGTAGGTGTAAGTGAAGCATTTATCATTGTAGGTGTAAGTGAAGCATTTATCATTGTAGGTGTAAGTGAAGCATTTTTCTACACTTTTTTGTGTGCTGTAATGTGTAGAAGCACCAAATTTATTAAAATGGTCACAGAGCATTTGATAAATATTGTGCACATTTTCTGAAATTTCTCTCTTCACATACACCAAAAATCTAAGCGAAGTCTGGGCTGGCGTAGTTTTAGAGACCTTTCAGTGGCTTTGCGCCTTTTTTGCACCTTTTCACAAAAAGTCGCAGTTCACAAATCCCTTCCATATCATGTTTATTGCCAAAATCAGTGGATTGTAACTCAAAATCAGCAGAAATGTGTAAAACAAAAGGTGCAAATAAACCCTGCTTGCGCCTTTTTTGCGCCTTTTCTAGACACAAAAAGCAATCGACCTATGAGTTTATACCTGTTATTACTCAGGAGGTTTTCCCCATATAAAATGTAGTGTTGGGTAATCTCAGGTGCTCAAATTCATGGGATGTTTACAGCTGCTGTTGTATGTGAATAAGGCTCCAATGTAAATGACTAAAATAGATTCTCCCCACTTGCAGGTTGGCAGCATACATATGTATACACACAACCTCTCATCTTACATCTTCACCAGATTAGGTGTAATGCCACGATATACTCGCTGCACTATCCTAATAGGATTCCTATCTAAAATAGATGCAAAGCCAAGATAGAAATCTGGATAGTGAAGGGATAAAAGTTAAAAAAAGAAATAAAATTAAAAAAATAAACCTTTAGGGAAATACTGAATGGAACATACATACAGGACGGAAATAAAGGTACTATCGCTGGAACTAAGACATTAGGCAGATACATTACATATATTTTTATTAAATTGTTACAAACCTCTAAAAACCATTAATCGTCAAGCATAATGGTAACAATAGGTCATGTTAGGCCGGAGGGGTGCAGATACAACAAACCTCCTAAGGCTAAAGTTCATATCTGTGTCCGCAGAATCCGTTCAAATAGAGAGACACGGGCAGTGACAAAGAAATATTGTAACCAGTGTTTTTTTTTAAAACTCAAATCCTGTAAACAAATGGACACTGGACAGACCCCATTAAAAGTCAAATCTTGGCAAAGGGGGGGGGGTCCATGATGGGAGTTACAGTCCAGGGGCTGAGGGGCTGATAGCAGCAGGTCATTCTTCGGAGACCCACTGTGGTCCGCATTTATTAAGTTAACAAGCCGGCCGCCGCCGCCTGTATACAGCTGTCATCATTCATAATCCCTGCCGCTGGGAGACCAGAGCTCTGATTGGTGAATCGCTCGCTATTCACCAATCAGAGCTCCCGGCGGCAGGGATTACGAAATGTGACAGCTGTATACAGGAGCCAGCGGGGAGCGCAGTTGAGCCACATGTGCCGCTGGCTTGTACAGTTAATAAATGTGGATTGTAGCGGGTCTCTGGAGAATGACCTGCCCCTTAGCCCCTGGACTATAACTCCCATCATGGGCAGAGTCTGTCCATGATGGGAGTAGTCGTGCTAACTGCCCCACAAGAGACCCACAGCCGGAGGATGTGCAAGTGCCATCCCTCAGCGCTGCGGTACTACAACTACTCCCATCACGGGACACACTGTCCTGATGGGAGTAGCAGTGTTGAGGGACGGCTCCTGCATCCCCTGGCTGTCTCGGTAGAACATTTTCCTACGTGTCTTTTTTAATGGTGTATTTTTGCGTTATAAAAAAAAATAAAAAGTTAAAATGCGTCTAAACAAACAAACAAAAAAAATTATGGACATGATAAATTAGTATCTGCTGCAAATTTAACTCCACAATACACAAAAAAATATACTAACTGATTTTTGCTCTATCAAAAAAAAAGACGCAAAATAACTCAAGGGGCAAAAATTTGCTCTACATATAGAAAAGAAAAAGCTTTTACCACTAATGATAAACCCCCCCCCCCCCATGTTCACAAATGAGATATGTTTGGTAAGGGGGGGGGGGGGGGTGGTTGTGGTGGTGGGGGGGTGTATCAATGTCCTTAACTCAGCCTAGAAATGCTGGATTAGGGTCATTGCTATCTACAGCCCCCCCGCCACCATACTTACCCATTTGTGTGTATGTAGTGAATTGCAGAGCTGCGTGCATACGTACAGAGAGCACTCAGTCATAGGTAATATGTGCATAAAATACTAGTTTTATGAACACCTATAGTATATCATTAGGCTTCTCTATTAGGTTTTGTATAATAAAATATTGCAGAACAATAGCGTTACATTATAAATTAAATACTCAATTGGGAAAGACAATTCGCTCAAAAATGTTATTTTTTCCCATTAAGCAACAAGTTCTGCAAGTCTGCGCATAACTACCGCTGCACGTCAGGCTTCACAGCCCCGGTAATACAATTACAACAATCATCTTAAATATACGGAGCTCTATAATCATTGCAGATAATTGTAATCTGCTGAAAGAAGCGTCACACTTCGACGGTAGGAAATGTGGCTACTCTGAAGCGTCCTCCGAGGTAACATTAAACGCCATAATGAGCGTGTGCTGGAAGATCGGCTGCACATGTTCCTATCTGCATTCCCGGCCGGGGAGGATTGAGGGACGGCAGGAAATCTCAGGACTGACGTATGTTCAGTGGCACAATATAAATTGCAAAAAAAAAAAGCTGAAGACGAGACAGGTAATTTTGTGTTTTAATTAGTGTCACAATTGGGAAGTTTGGGCTTCTGCAGAGCCCTGTACACTGGAGCCATGTTGCCCCAATAACTATTATTTTCCCATGTGACATTGCATTTTTAATCATCACTTTCTGAAATTGTTACTTTTTAGATATATACTATTAAAAGTTATGTTTTAGGGGGGAGAAAATTGAGGTGTTTTGCACCCCAGGCTACGGCCTTGGGGTTTGGTTAATTATGAAGACGAGACAGGTTACACCAGAACATTCAACACTCATGTTTTCAGTGTCTGACACTGTTCTCCGTTACAAAACATCACAGGCCTGTCAGACCTAAAAACCCTGCACTACAGTATTTGTATGAAAGAAAACCGAAGGAAGAAGGCACTGCTTTTTTTTGGATCCCAGAAATCGATCCAGTAGAAAGGAGAAATTTACACTTATATTAGGTTTCGTCAAATTAAAGTGTACCTGTCGTTAAAACCTTTTTATATAATGTAGCCAATAGCATTATATGTATATTTGTAATATACATTAGTTAAAAAATGTGTATATTTTTGGCCCTACAGCTATTGTCTGTGTGTCTCTGTGAGGAGACCAAATACAGGAAGTGTGGGTGGACAAGCGGGGCTCTGTGCACCGAGGACAAGCGGGGCTCTGTGCACCGAGGACAAGCGGGGCTCTGTGCACCGAAGACAAGCGGGGCTCTGTGCACCGAAGACAAGCGGGGCTCTGTGCACCGAAGACAAGCAGGGCTCTGTACACCGAAGACAAGCAGGGCTCTGTACACCGAAGACAAGCAGGGCTCTGTACACCGAAGACAAGCAGGGCTCTGTACACCGAAGACAAGCAGGGCTCTGTACACCGAAGACAAGCAGGGCTCTGTACACCGAAGACAAGCAGGGCTCTGTACACCGAAGACAAGCAGGGCTCTGTACACCGAAGACCAGCAGGGCTCTGTACACTGAAGACCAGCAGGGCTCTGTACACTGAAGACAAGCAGGGCTCTGTACACTGAAGACAAGCAGGGCTCTGTACACTGAGGACTGTGCAGTGAGGCTATGTGACACGCTCCCAGCTCACACATCAGGATGATTGACATAATCAAATATACATATATCATCATCTATAAATAAAAAGTTTTTGTTAACAACAGGTACACTTTAGGGGTCCATCTGGTACCAAGTAAAGCGAAATGGACCCTTGGCCCAACAGAAACGGCTGGCTACAACAGATCCCATCAACTTGAATAGGGTCGTGGGAGTGTGGTATTTTTCATCGGACATGAGTTTTTTTTTCTTCTGTTCAACTCCCATCCTTTAAATGGGTTGAGCAACAGAGGGTCCTTTAGCTCAGGGTCTCCAAATATATGGAAAATGTAACCTTTTGTTTAACACACAAGCAAACGCGAAGTTAACCATTTTCTTCCTGTTATCCAGGTACAAGTTGAGACTTTCCCTGGAAGGACCTGAACAGAATTTCAGTACAGAGGATTGGCTTCTCCCCTCTCCTGAGACAAATGGGTTTTGTCATTAGAGTATCACTTCATCAGCTGCTTCTTTTCTCAGCAGCTTACATGTAGGGTGGACAATTATTTATCAGATCTGGAGACCAATCGGCTACGTAATTGTAATGTACATAGGACCCATCCTAATCGTCAGAGTGTTCAAGCACAGGTCAGAACCTGTGACTGTGTTCGCAGCTACTGCCTTAAAGGCTCTGTGAATCGGTGCACAGATTCCAGAGACCGATGATGTTCTACATTCACGTCAGTCAAGGAACATCGGCCATAAAGTTAGCTACAGCGAAGTGATAATGCATTCATGCACCTCTAACTCTAGGGCAAGTGTGAATAAAAACATTAACATTCAGAACATGCTACACGGCAGACAAAAATAGAAGTCGTGTGTTAAATTTGTGATGCTCCATGTGATGATGTGCAAACCTCTGAGTCCTGGCATCTATTAGATCAGATAAGGGGAACATTACCCTTTGATCCATACATTTACTTGCAAAATAACGTTCAGCTCTTTGAGGTTACATGGAAAATTGTGGGGTTGATGTGTCAGAACACTTATGTATGCAAATCGCAGCATGCCATAAAGAGAGGGCGTGATTAAATATTTTCTGCCAAAGTGGCAGCGTAGACTACATAAGATTTGGGTATCTGTTAGATGTCATTGAAACAAGCCTGTTTCAAAACCTTTTATTCATAGTACTGCCCAAGAGTCTGTCCTATATCAGTCGTCTTCAAACTGTGGACCTCCAGATGTTGCAATACTACAACTCCCAGCATGCCGGACAGCCAAAGGCTACCAAAGGCTGTCCAGGCATGCTGGGAGTTGTAGTTCAACATCTGGAGGCACCCTGGTTGGGAAACACTGCTCTACAGGGATATGGATGAGAAATAGATGGATTAATTCTGCTATTTCAGAAGCTTACAAATATGAAGGGAAAGACTGTCCTCTTTCAGTAAAAGCACACTCTACAAGAGCGATTTCTTCGTTAAGGGCCCAAAAAGCAGATGTATCTACCGATCTGATCTGCAGGGTGGCTACGTGGTCAAGTCTTCACACATTCATCCGTCACTACAGATTGGACGTATTGGCCAATAAGAACTGCTCCTTTGGGCACAAGGTCCTGCAGGCTGTGGTCCATCCCTAGAGCTACTTATCTGGTATGACTCCATTTTGGTGCAGTCATGAAGAGGGATGCAGTGGAAAAAGGAATTTATTCCTACCGTGAAATCGGTAATTTAAAGTAATCCTTCATGGCGGTAACATCGTAACTCTCACCCTATATTGTTGGTTTCATTATATCTCACATCCCGGTAGTAATTTGAAAAGCACTGGGGTGTGTCTGGGGAGGGGCCCTTTTAACCCTCTCTGTTTCCTGTCCCTACAGTGATGGGAGGAGCAACCTCTATATTGGTGCCATCAAGGATTAGTGGAAACCGAATTAACGGTAAGAAATAATTCCATTTTTTCCCCTGTGGGGGCACTGCAGGGAAACTGAACTCTTATATTCCCAAGTTTCTCACCCGATTACAAGTGATTACTGGGGGTCCCCACTTTTTGTCAATGGGTCTTTCTAACAAGTAGGAATTGCCCAACAAAGTCAGATTTAGAGGGGTAATTCACTGCCCCAGCGTTCGGAACATCTTGTTCCAAATGCTGGAGAAAGCGGCGGGGGTTGTGACAGCACGGCCACACCCCTCGTGATGTCATGCCACGCTCCCTCAATACAAGTCTATGGGAGGGGTGTGGAAATCCCAAATACCTGACCCTTCTACCACCGACATCATCTACAGGGTGGGCCATTTATAAGGATACACCTTAATAAAATAGGAATGGTTGGTGATATTAACTTTGTGGCACATTAGTATATGTGAGGGGGGAAACATTTCAAGATGGGTGGTGACCATGGCGGGCATTTTGAAGTCGGGCATTTTGAATACAACTGTTTTTTCAATAGGAAAAGGGTCATGTGACACATCAAACTTATTGGGAATTTCACAAGAAAAACAATTATATGCTTGGTTTTAATGTAACTTTATTCTTTCATGAGTTATTTACAAGTTTCTGACCACTTATAAAATGTGTTCAATGTGCTGCCCATTGTGTTGGATTGTCAATGCAACCCTCTTCTCCCACTCTTCACACACTGATAGCAACACCGCAGGAGAAATGCTAGCACAGGCTGCCAGTATCCGTATACACTGCTATATACTACTATATACACCGCAGGAGAAATGCTAGCACAGGCTTCCAGTATCCGTAGTTTCAGGTGTTGTAGAATGGTTTATGCAGAAGGTTTTGTTCAGTGATGAGGCAAACTTATGTGAATGGTGAAGTTAACAAACAAAACCACCGCTATTGGTCTGACACTAGCCCACATTGGATAGATCCCTCCAAGACTGTTGGAACACAAAAATTGATGGTATGGTGTGGTATATGGGGTACAAAGATAGTGGGGCCATTCTTCATCAATGGAAACCTCAAGCCCACTGGATATGCAAAATTGCTACATGATGATGTGTTTCCCTCTTTATGCACTGAAGCGGGCACGTTCCCTGAGTTTTTCCAGCAAGATGGTGACCACCACATTATGGGTGTCATGTCCGAGCATTCCTAGATGAACAGTTTCCTGGAAAGTGGATTGGTCATCGTGGGACAGTTGAATGGCCCCCAAGGCCTCACGATCTGACCCCCTTAGACTTTTATCTTTGGGGTCATCTGAAGGCAATTGTCTATGCTGTGAAGATACGAAATGTGCAGCACCTGAAACTACGGATACTGGCAGCCTGTGCTAGCATTTCTCCTGCGGTGTATATAGTAGTATATAGCAGTGTATACGGATACTGGCAGCCTGTGCTAGCATTTCTCCTGCGGTGTTGCTATCAGTGTGTGAAGAGTGGGAGAAGAGGGTTGCATTGACAATCCAACATAATGGGCAGCACATTGAACACATTTTATAAGTGGTCAGAAACGCGTAAATAACTCATGAAAGAATAAAGTTACGTTAAAACCAAGAACATCATTGTTTTTCTTGCAAAATTCCCAATAAGTTTGATGTGTCACATGACCCTCTTCCTATTGAAAAAACAAAAGTTGAATTCAAAATTGCCGACTTCAAAATGGCCACCATGGTCACCACCCATCTTGAAAAGTTTCCTCCCTCACATATACTAATGTGCCACAAACAGGAAGTTAATATCACCATTACCATTTTATTAAGGTGTATCCATATGAATGGCCCACCGTGTATTTCCCAACAACAGTGCTTCCAGCTGTTGGCTAACTACAATTCCCAGCCTTTGGCAGTCTGGGAGTTGTAGTTTTGCAACAGCTAGAGGTACACTGCTTGTTAAAAACACTGGTATAAGGTGAAGGCGCACCTTTATGTAGTATTTCAACTTCTCCCAGTCCAATGCGCCTCCTGTATTTTTAGTAGCACATGGCTTTCACATTTGGTAGATCATTGTTTTGCGAAGGGAAGACACCAATGGGGAGATTTATCAAAACCTGTGCAGGGAAAATTTGCCAAGTTGCTCATAGCAACCAATCAGATCGCTTCTTTCATTTATAAAGGGAACTCTGAAAAATGAAAGAAGCGATCTGATTGGTTGCTATGGCAACTGGACAATTTTTCCTCTGCACAGGTTTTGATAAATCTCCCCCCAAATGTCCAGCTTTTTGGACTCCTACATAATAGTAAAATTAAGGTGAAAGACATAAGGCCACATGAAGGTCTACAGACACAGACACCTTTGACTCATAAGCCAAAGACATCTGAGACTATAATGGGCGACGGGTCCCCACGCAGAGACGCGCTGCTGACAGATTTGGTCTTTGTAGGTGTAAGTCCTTCAGCAAGTCAGCACCTTAAGTCATCCATTATTAAATCAGGAACGTAGGAGAATTCAGACGTCTATGGTAAGAGGACGATTGTGCTTCACATTATTCCTCAGACTATAGGTCAGACAAATAAATCACTCGGGGATATTTTTAGTGCTTTAAACTCAGTCAGGAAACTGGTATTTTAGGAATAATTCATCACTAGATTTGCCGTCATTTTACAGAAAAAACAAAGGCACGGAACTGGACGTCATATATTTCAAAGCTAAAAGGTGTTAACTGAACACTTCACTGTACGGTACCCATTAAATCACTTCTGCAGGTAAGTAACCCTCTGTATATCCCATCACTTCTGCAGGTAAGTAACCCTCTGTATATCCCATCACTTCTGCAGTTAAGTAACCCTCTGTATATCCCATCACTTCTGCAGGTAAGTAACCCTCTGTATATCCCATCACTTCTGCAGGTAAGTAACCATCTGTATATCCCACCACTTCTGCAGGTAAGTAACCATCTGTATATCCCATCACTTCTGCAGGTAAGTAACCCTCTGTATATCCCATCACTTATGCAGGTAAGTAACAATCTGTATATCCCATCACTTCTGCAGGTAAGTAACCCGCTTTACATCCCATCACTTCTGCAGGTAAGTAACCATCTGTATATCCCATCACTTCTGCAGGTAAGTAACAATCTGTATATCCCATCACTTCTGCAGGTAAGTAACAATCTGTATATCCCATCACTTCTGCAGGTACGTAACCATCTGTACAACCCATCACTTCTGCAGGTAAGTAACCCTCTGTATATCCCATCACTTCTGCAGGTAAGTAACAATCTGTATATCCCATCACTTCTGCAGGTACGTAACCATCTGTACATCCCATCACTTCTGCAGGTAAGTAACCCTCTGTATATCCCATCACTTCTGCAGGTAAGTAACCATTTGTATATCCCATCACTTCTGCAGGTAAGTAACCCTCTGTATATCCCATCACTTCTGCAGGTAAGTAACCCTCTGTATATCCCATCACTTCTGCAGGTAAGTAACCATTTGTATATCCCATCACTTCTGCAGGTAAGTAACTATCTGTATATCCCATCACTTCTGCAGGTAAGTAACCATCTGTATATCCCATCACTTCAGCAGGTAAGTAACCCTCTGTATATGCCATCACTTCTGCAGGTAAGTAACCATTTGTATATCCCATCACTTCTGCAGGTAAGTAACCCTCTGTATATCCCATCACTTCTGCAGGTAAGTAACCCTCTGTATATCCCATCACTTCTGCAGGTAAGTAACCATCTATATATCCCATCACTTCAGCAGGTAAGTAACCCTCTGTATATGCCATATGGCTGAGTACCCACAGACAAAAAGATGAGGTACAGCTGTTGGCTGAATGATATTCTGGCTGACGGCTATTTCTTCCAATCCCTCCATACACAATGTTTGGCCATTCATGTGTTCTGAATTCTCCTCTGGAAGAATCTTATCTCTCTGAAAACATCAGGATGCTGAAATCCAACATTGCCCGATCCTTCTTTCTCCCAACATCCTATTCAGGAGGCCCCAATACATATTGGCCCTCATTTACTATTGTAAAACCCACATGTTTTTTTTGGGTTGTGCACCAGATTTTATCACATTGTGCCAGAATTGAAGAAAACCCGACTAGCTCTCCATTTTACTGAGAAAAGCAGAAAAAGGGGTGAGTCTGTCAAGAAAAGGCGCATGACCATCAAGAAAAGGGGCGTGACCATCAAGAAAAGGGACGTGACCATCAAGAAAAGGGGAGTGTGCCCAACATTTTCACAAAAAACAACATATTTACTAAGGTTTCCACATAAAATGTGGTGGATTTGAGCTGAGGAAAACCCGACAGATCAGAACATGTGTAAGTGTAGGGAAAGTGGAAAATGTAGGGAAACCTTAGTAAATACCGTGGAAAAAAAATCGTAGAGAATTAAAACCCACAGAGAAAACTACACTCATAGTAAATCAGGGCCATTAGGGTATGTTCACACTATGGAATCTCTGCACGGAATGCCGACCAGCTTGGAGATTCCGCTGCACTAATCGAGCACTAGGGTAAATGGGTCTTCCGCTGACCCATTCACACTGTGGAATTTCAGCGGGAGTAAAACTCAGCTGCAGAAAATTCACACAACAAAAGAATGAACATATTGATTATTTTGGGGGAATTACGAGTGGACTGCATTGTCACCACTTTAATCGCTCAGACAGAAGACTATGTTTCTAATGTGTATGGGGGCCGAAAAATCCAACTGCAAGACCAAAAGATCAGCGCCACAAGACGCTCGAAACGTGTGCATGTTGCAGTGTGTCACTGGCTAGGTGGTGTGTTGTGAGTGCCTCCTTGCAAGATGTTATCGTGTTGAATTACCAATAATAGTTGATGTTTTACGGAATTGCTGGATCCAGAGCACATTTGGTCTTGTGGCGCTGACCATTGGGAGGTGAGCTGAAGATTTTTGTATTTTCATTTCCACAAGACCAAATACCTCAGACCAACTGGGGTCAAGCACTTTAGCAGATGCTTAATAAATCCAAGTAGTTTCTTCCAACAAGGCTCAACAAATCCCAGGTTGCCATGGGGACTGAGAATGTCAGCCCTTTCCATTAACCCCGTCCAGACCGATGACTTTTATTCATGTCAAGGTTTGGGTGAGGGAGTATCACATGGACTTGGTGGCTGGGCCTTCGGGATTCCTGTTAGGGTACAAACACACTTCATTCTTTCCCAGAATAATCAGATCCGTCGGCATTCGGGAGAAAAAAAGGGATACCAATGTATACTGGAGCAGAGGACCCCATTTACTTCTATGGTCGAAAGGAGTCACCCATTGAATGCTTTCAGGATGTATACGCAATTTCAAAAGCGCAACAGCCCCCGTCATGAGTCTGCTTAAAATAGCAGATACTAGAGCTGGGCGGTATGACCAAAAATGTGTATCACAGTATTTTTGTAAGGTATGGCGGTTCCACAGTATTTTCCTCCACTCCAACCCACACACCCCCTCCCCCCATGACCCGTGGGCACTACTTCTATTAAAAAAATCTTTACCCTTCCAGTACATCTTAGCAGCTGTATGCTACAGAGGAAACACTTTTCTTTTTTGTCTTGTCCACAGTGCTCTCTGCTGACACCTGATGACTTTATCAGGAACTGTCCAGAGCAGGAGAAAATCCCCAAAGCAAACCTATGCTGCTCTGGACAGTTCCTGATACGGGCATCAGGTGTCAGCAGAGAGCACTGTGAACAAGACAAAGAAATTCAAAATGAAAAAAATTTCCTTTGTAGCATACAGCTTCTTAAAAGTACTGGAAGAGTAAAGATTTTTGAATAGAAGTAATTTACAAATCTGTTTAACTTTCTGGCACCAGTTAATTTAAAGAGAAATTTTTTTTTATATATATAAAATGATTTTCACCGTAGTACCCCTTTAACTCAGTGTTTCCCAACCAGGGTGCCTCCAGCTGTTGCAAAACTACAACTCCCAGCATGCCCGGACAGCCGAAGGGTGTCCGGGCATGCTGGGAGTTGTAGTATTGCAACAGCTGGAGGCACCCTGGTTGGGAAACACTGCCTTAACTGTTCAAACAGTATTGGTGCGCATGTTTGGTGGTCCATGGCTCCAGTCGACACCCCCCTTCCCTCATGATGCAATCTCGGGGCGAAGATCATTTTTCAGGACTGCCTTAAAAACAAATCTGCATCCCACAACTGCATCATGAAGGGAGGGGGTGGCAATGCTAGACCTTGGTGTCTGCGGTGGCATGGCAATTAATACAGCCTGCCTAATTGCTTATAAAAAGCCCCTAGGGATTGTGAAAATTTAATGCACAAAGATTCCAAAATTGCTGATTTATCATATTACATCCCAGCAAAAATGTGAGAAAAAGGGATCAAAAAGCCAATACTACTCAAAAGTGGTACCGGTAAAAAACTACAGCTCATGCTGAGCACTCACACAGGTCTGCAGGTGAAAGGAAAATGCTGGGAGTTGTAGTTTTGCAACAGCTGGAGGCCCCCTGGCTGGAAAACACTGTAATAGACAGTAGAACTGCAAGTCCCAGCTGAATAACCAGCACGGAGTTGTGTGAGCGGATCCACTCCATAATTCACAAGGCAGGAATATAAGGTGGCAGAGTCAAAGCCTCTCAAAAAAGTGCAGCACCCACATAATAGATGGTTTCTTTCAAGTCCTCGGGGGTCACTCTGCATTTTCGATGGAGTTCACGCTGTGACAAGGAAAGAATTTCATTAGACCTGAAGGGCGACATGAATAGCGTAATGGGCACATTTCAGTCAGCGGGCAGGTATTATTCATGTGTTTTTAAACAGAGGCGGCATGGTCTGAGAAATTGGTGAATGTGCTTGGCAGACAGCTGTCACCCGGACGTGCGCGGCGCATCCCGCCCTTCTGTGTGCCCAGCACCACTTAACATTAAGTACATTGTGTTTCTACCTATGTAACTGAAATGGAGTGGAATATAATATAAAAAAAAGGAATAAAAAAGGACAGCAAACTGTTTACTATAACTCAGTCTAGGGGCGGAACAAAGGCTCGTCTGGAAATGGAATTGAACAAAATGCCTCCTCACACTGATGACTAAATATTAAAGGGGTACTCCGCCCCTAGACATCTTATCCCCTATCCAAAGGATAGGGGATAAGATGTCTAGGGGCGGAGTACCCCTTTAAGAAGGAGATTTATCATTCTTTTCACATGTATGGCTTTTATATGACAATTTTTTTTACCTTACTTTTGCTTACATGCAACCTATTTATCAAATAGTCGCAGGACCTTGATAAATAAATCGCGCGTAAGCAAAACCCGGGAAAGCCGCTTACAAAAGCATTTTTTACAGCAGAAAAGTTTTCCCTTATGTTAATAGCCGAAGTTCTTTATCATCCCTTTATTACCAGTAGTGTTGCTAGAGAGTGACGGGGAGGGGGGGAATGTACCGCATCGGGTGACACCCTGCCTGGCACTAAATAGCTGCACTCCAACTATCCCGCAACAACCCCTCCACCCTCCTCAGAAATTAAAAAAATATTAACCCCTTAAGGACCGGGGGTTTTTCCGTTTTTGCATTTTCGTTTTTTGCTCCTTGCCTTTAAAAAATCATAACTCTTTCAATTTTGCACCTAAAAATCCATATGATGGCTTATTTTTTGCACCACCAATTCTACTTTGTAATGACGTCAGTCATTGTGCCCAAAAATCTACGGTGAAACGGGAAAAAAAATCATTGTGAGACAAAATTGAAAAAAAAAACGCCATTTTGTAATTTTGGGGGCTTCCGTTTCTACGTAGTACATTTTTCGGTAAAAATGACACCTCATATGTATTCTGTAGGTCCATACGATTAAAATGATACCCTACTTATACAGGTTTGAATTTGTCGCACTTCTGGAAAAAATCATAACTTCATGCAGAAAAATGTATACGTTTAAAATTGTCATCTTCTGACCCCTATAACTTTTTTATTTTTCCGTGTATGGGGCGGTATGAGGGCTCATTTTTTGCGCCGTGCTCTGAAGTTTTTAACGGTATCATTTTTGCATTGATAGGACTTATTGATCGCTTTTTATTAATTTTTTCATGATATAGAAAGTGACCAAAAATGCACTATTTTGGACTTTGGAATTTTTTTGCGCGCACGCCATTGACCGTGCGGTTTAATTAACGATATATTTTTATAATTCGGACATTTCCGCACGCGGCGATACCATTTATGTTTATTTTTATTTACACTGTGTTTTTTCTTTTATGGGAAAAGGGGGGTGATTCAAACTTTTAATAGGGAAGGGGTTAAATGATGTTTATTCACTTTTTTTTTGCACTTTTTTTTTGCAGTGTTATAGGTCCCATAGGGACCTATAACACTGCACACACTGATCTTTTACATTGATCACTGGTTTCTCATAAGAAACCAGTGATCGATGATTCTGCCGCATGACTGCTCATGCCTGGATCTCAGGCACTGAGCAGTCATTCGGCGATCGGACAGCGAGGAGGCAGGTAGGGGCCCTCCCGCTGTCCTGTCAGCTGTTCGGGATGCCGCGATTTCACCGCGGCTATCCCGAACAGCCCACTGAGCTAGCCGGCATGCTTTCGGTTTCACTTTAGACGCGGCGTTCAACTTTGAACGCCGCGTCTAAAGGGTTAATAGCGCGCGGCACAGCGATCAATGCCGCGCGCTATTAGCCACGGGTCCCGGCCGTTGTTAGAGGCCGGGCCCGAACCGCTATGACGCGGGGCCACGCCGTGGCCCCGCGTTATAGATCGGGAGTGGACACATGACGTTCCAGTACGTCATGTGTCCTTAAGGGGTTAAAAACATACTATGCCGCAGCATGAATATCCGTACTCTGGAGGCTTTTTTGTTTTATTTAGAGCCTGCATTTTGTGACGTTGGGGTGGCGGAGTCTTGCATTGCTGCGCTGAGGCCGGAGTTTACGTCAGGAAGGAAGACAGTTCAGCGCAAACAGGCACATAATAGTGGAGCCACAAAAAAAAAAAAATATCATAATAATAATAATAAAACAGCTCGGTACGTTACCCATCCCAAAATGTGCATGAACCTGTATTACTATGGAGGTTTCTTTCTTCTTCTTTTTTTAAGGAAAAATTTTAGTGCCACATATGGGTTATTTACGTAGTCTGTAAACATTCTTACACAATTATTTTGTGCCTTATTCTATTTTAACACAACATTCATTTTAAAAGTTAGTGGGTACACCAGCATGTACGTGTCCTAAAATTAACAAGGTGTGCAGTGAGTTATTAGTTATATAATTATTTTTTTCTATAATTAACATTAACATTAATGTAGTGGCTTTGTTTCATGATGCAGAACAATAACAGGTGTTCAAGTGGGTGTTAATGTCCTTTTCTGTGGACGTATGCACTTTCTGTAAGCCAGGGTGGACCTGGAATACATATGCCACTTTTAAACAGAGATGCAACTTTTTTCTTCATAAATAGTGACTATCGCTTTTGATAATATATATATATATATATATATATATATATATATATATATATATATATTATATAAAATACTACGTGAGCAGATGTCAGAAATGTGCGTTGGAATAAGCAAAAATCAAAAAGTTGCAGCATGTATAGAAAAGTGGCACGTGCGCAAAATCTACTACGGAGCTTGATAAATCTCCTAAGTGGCTTCTTGAGGTCTCCAGAAAGGCGCACTCAAGGTAAAATACATTACCCTGGGTGAACGCGCCAATCTGCTGTCGCTCAATTAGAAGTAAAGGATTAATTCCCCCACCGCACTACAGACCACACCGCCATAAGTTATCCTCTCCAGATGTCATGGGCAATGAATGGACAGCAGGTTATGGGATACTGAGGGGGCTACTGCTTCCAGCTTACCTTGTAGAATATACCTAAAATAACAAGAAGGAGGAAAATAATGCAAACTTACACAGGGTTAGGCTCAGTTCACATTAGAACTTTTATTTTTTAGACATAACGCCAAAAGATGCCATGAAGTGACATGAGTCGGCCCTTAGAGCATAAACGTCATATAACAGAAAATATATAATCCTTATATAGGTTATTTACCATGCAGATGCTTTACATGTCTTCATGCAGATGCTTTACATGTCTTCATTATGTGTGTAGCTCCTGGATTTTGCTCACAAATCCCTCTGTTCTGCTGCTCACCCATTCTGACATGAACTGTTCCAAGGCAAGCACTGAGCCCGCCCTCACTCACCATGAATTACCTACCTCCCTTAGTCTGCTGTGCTGTGTCTCTTCATCCAATTACAGCTGGCTGCTCTGTAACCCCCTCCTCTCTGTTTTGAGACAAGAAACTGATAAGACAGGAGTGAGCACAGGGAAGTGCTAATCCCGCCCTCACTCCCTGAACTTTGTCCCAGCCTGCGCTTCAGCTAGGACAATGATGCTGCTGCACCAGGACATAATTATATTCTGATTGGTATGTGGATGCCTAGTTTTTTTGTATAAGCCATGATTTCTATAAAAAGGAGTTAATATTTTCTTATGAAATATATTAGAAAGTTATTTTTTTGCCAAGATGTACATGATATGAACGTTTTTAAATCTGAGAGTGCCCATTTCACGTTGGCTCCGAGTTCTGGATAGCCCATAGCTCCTGCACTACAGCTCTTACATATTTTAGTGACAGCTCAGCCTAATCTGACAGCTTGGAAATTACATTGTCAGCCGACTGGTGAAATCGGGATTTTCCTTGGTGACACAAGTGTGATCCAGAGCAGAGGTGAATCTCAGAAAAGTTACAGTATTGAGGCTCCAGAGTGGACTGGTCAGATGTGGTTAGTTTATAAAGGTTTCCTGTTTAGGCCGGAGCTACACCTAGACTTTTCTGCAGTGGTTTATTGCTAAAGGTTTTGCACGGATTTACATCAAGCACTTAATCGCTCTAAGGTTGGGTTCACACCACGTTTTTGCAATACAGTTCCCGTATACGTTTTCAATGTGAAAACCGTACGGAACCATACAGGGGTGTAGAAATTTAATAAAAAACTACTTGTCCACAGGACTAAAACGGAGCAAAATCTAATCGTCCCTCATGACGATCCACTTGTCCGGGCCAATTTTGCGCTTTTACACTCTCATTTTTCCTCCTCGCCCTATAATAGTCATAACTACCTACTATAATTATACCTTTTCATTTTTCAATAACACATTCTCCGAACCAAAAAATAATTTATTATTATTATAGTAAATATATATAATATATACACATAAAATCTGTGAAATGAAATTGAAATAGTAAAAGATACATTTTGCAGCTTTGGTGGTTTTCTTTCCTACGCCATTTAACTTGTGGTATAGTTTTCGTCATGTTTTACTAATTTTAAAAAAGATTCGGAACTTTTTAGAATTTTTTTATTGCCATTCTTTGACCCCTGTAGCTTTTTTTTTTCTTTTTTCGCATATCAGGCTGTATGAGGGCTCATTTTTGTGCCATAAATAGTTTTTTTGTATCAGTACCATTTTGGTATTGATCTGACTTTTTAAATCGCTTTTTAACTCTTTTTTCTGGGATATTCAAAAAATTGCAATTCTGTGTTTTTTATTTTTAAATTTTTTTTACATTTACGTCATTTACTGTATGGGATACATAATGTTATATTTTAATAGTTCGTACAATTACGCACACAGCGATACCAAATATATTTTTTTTTATTATGTTTACATGTTTTTATATAGGAAAAGGGGGTGATTTGAACTTTTAACATGGAAAGGGTTAATGTGTGTCTTTTAAACTTATTTTTTTTTTTTTTTTTTTTATACACTTTATTAGACTTTTAGGAGGACTAATTAGATTCCTCATACAGATCAATAGAGTTCTATTGAACTCCACTGATATGTGTGCTCTGCGATCCATTGATAGAGCCTAGTCCAGCCAGGCTCTATCAATGACAGAGCCACGGGACAGTAGGAAACAGAGGTAAGCCCTCCGGATACCTCTATAGTGGATCTCCCCTCATGATCGCTGGGCCACCAGGGAGCATTCACATGTCCCTTTAGACACCACTGTCAGCTTTGACAGCGGCGATCTAAAGGGCTAATAGCCAGCCGCGGCGATCGCTGGCTATTACCGGTGCCCCCCGGCTACTGAAATCAGTCAGTCTGGAGCCCACTCCATACTGACTGCTGAGTGCAGCCGAGCTTGTCAGGTCCGGAAAAATTCACCTGCCCCGCGCCCGAAACTGCATGTCCCGGGCATCGGGCGATAGGAATTCCACATCCCTGCCATATTAACAACTGTATGCATTGACTCTCCATTGAAAACCGTATGCCAAACGATGCATCAGATTGTGTCCGTTTTGCATCTTGTACGGTTTTGTCAGTTTTTTTCCTGTACCCAAAATCGAAGCCTACCACGGTTTTTGGTCCGGGTGAAAAACCAATACGTTTTCTTTTTTACTTTGCAGTTTTTTTCCTTGGAATTTCAATTTTTTCCTTGCCCCCCTCTAGTATACTGGATGGATCCCTGCCCCCTCTAGTATACTGGATGGATCCCTGCCCCCTCTAGTATACTGGATGGATCCCTGCCCCCTCTAGTATACTGGATGGATCCCTGCCCCCTCTAGTATACTGGATGGATCCCTGTCCCCTCTAGTATACTGGATGGATCCCTGCCCCCTCTAGTATACTGGATGGATCCCTGCCCCCTCTAGTATACTGGATGGATCCCTGCCCCCTCTAGTATACTGGATGGATCCTTGCCCCCTCTAGTACCCTGGATGGATCCTTGCCCCCTCTAGTACCCTGGATGGATCCTTGCCCCCTCTAGTACCCTGGATGGATCCTTGCCCCCTCTAGTACCCTGGATGGATCCTTGCCCCCTCTAGTACCCTGGATGGATCCTTGCCCCTTCTAGTACCCTGGATGGATCCTTGCCCCCTCTAGTACCCTGGATGGATCCCTTCCCCCTCTAGTATACTTGATGGATCCCTTCTCCCCCTCAAGTATACTGGATGGATCCCTTCTCCCCCTCAAGTATACTGGATGGATACTTGCCCCCCCCCCCCCCCTACTATACTGGATGGATCATTGCCCCTTCTAGCATACTGGATTGATCCTTGCCTCCTCTAGTACCCTGGATGGATCCTTGCCCCCCTCTAGTACCCTGGATGGATCCTTGCCCCCCTCTAGTACCCTGGATGGATCCTTGCCCCCTCTAGTACCCTGGATGGATCCTTGTCCCCTCTAGTACTGTATACTGCAGATATGACCTGGATTAACATTTGCAATTATCCATCCTAAATTACTTCTACCAGACTTTTATTTTTACATCTTTATTGTATAACCGGCTTAAGAATGCAGACAGAGTAATGTCGAAAAGTGTAGAAATTTACAATTCCAGTCACTATGACAATTCTGAAAAACCACAAAGTACATCCCAGTACAACCACACCACATGTACAGCCACTGTAGGATTGCAATGATCTGTTGGGACTTGCAGTTTAAAGAGCCACAAGGAAGAAGATTGCACAGTGTGTCATAATGAAAGTAGATTCATTAAGGCTATGAAAAGAGTTAAAGGAACTTTCCAGAGATCTGAACACAAAACTCTTTGGGCCATGTGTATTAGGATGTACAATGGAATTGCTATATCTGTCTGCATAAACCGAATAGAAACATATGGGATTCGAAGTTATATCCTTGACCTCCAGTAAAATGGATTTCTATTGAAGAATGGGCAGTAGGTCAAAGTGCACCTCCAGTTTCAACAAAGTCCACTTTCAGATTTGCTGTTTTTAATCTGTTTTATAGACAACAGCTGGACCTCCCATGTTTCATCCAAACCAGATGTACTGCACCACGGGCAACTCATGCAAAAAGCTGTCTGCTCTATATATATGTATGGATTAGATATTGGGGGTACTGAATTGAATTCCTGTGATCACAAAATAAACAAATAAATACCGGTACATAAATAAACACTGGAAAGCATGGTCCAGTAAATCCATAGGAACACATCACATAATTATATATATATATATATATATATATATATATATATACTTATGACTTGATAATGGGAGGAATCCCGAAAGCTTGTCTCTACAAAATCTTGTTAGTCCAATAAAAAAGATATTACAAGATACTGCAACTACCGATGATTTTGCTTTTTGAATCACTGGACTAATACGGCTACATCCAACTACTATATATCTTGATCACACAAGATCACAAACACATTTTTCCATATATATATATATATATATATATATATATATATATATATCTATATCTATATATATATATAGATATACACACACACACACACACCAGGATGCCCTGTTTTAATAATTAAAAAAAAAATGTTGAAAAGAAATGTATTAAGTGGAGATTACAAAAATTTGGTTGCAATTGGAAGGTCCATTTAAAGGGAAATCTATTGTATCTCCTGACATGAAATCATTTTGGATCTTTCCTTATGTCTATTTGTTGTGCTGTTATTCTGTTATTTTTACTACAAATGTAGGACTAAATAGTCAACTGGGTGTTACATATTGGGGGGGGGGGGTGCTTTGCTTCACCGTCTGAGCCTATCCAATCAGAGCTGACAGATGCACGGACACCCCCCCCCCACCCCGTTGGCTATTTAATCATACATTTCTAGTAAGAACAACAGAGGAACGGCATAACACAGAGCTATAAGGATATTAGGACCAAAGACACTAAAACAGACAAGGTCGACAGAGGGCGCAGGATCATTTTTAGGTATGTTGCTTTTGCTGAAATGTATCACTACTGAACTACACTGCTTTAAAAACAACAGTAACAAAAAAAAAAAAACACAACCTAAACCAGTGGTCTCCAAATATCGCAACAGCTGGAGGTGCAAAGATTGCAGATCACTGATCTACACATTGTGAATCAAATAGAAGACTATGATCTAGCTCAGTGTTTCCCAATTAGGGGGCCTCCAGCTTTTTGCAAAACTACAACTCCCAAAATATTTCTCTCAGAAATACCTTCTATCTGTTGCTCACTTAGTTTGTCATTCTGTGCTTTATAGCAAGACTCCTCTTCCTCCCAGAGTCTGCTGTGCTGTGCTGGGTTTCTTCATCCAATCCAGTGTTTCCCAACCAGGGTGCCCCCAGCTGTTACAAAACTACAATTCCCAGCATGCCCGGACAGCCACAGCTGTTGCAAAACTACAACTCCCTGCATGCCCGGACAGCCTTTGGCTGTCCGGGCATGCTGGGAGTTGTAGTTTTGTAACAGCTGGAGGCACCCTGGTTGGCAAACACTGATCTACCTGATACTCTGGGATGGCCAAACTTGATATTAGGTCACTGACGCAGTAGAAAGCATATATAAATCTAAATTATATATTAAACCAGCCCTCAAAAGGATAGTAAAAGAAGAAATGAAGAAACAGAAAAACAATGATAGAATAATAATGTGAAAAATAAAATTTAAATAATAAAACCTGAATTGAGGATGTATTAAAGAAGAATTTGTATCAACATTTATTAAGTATATAGAGGGACATTTATCATTGTTTGCTTATGTATTATTTTTTTTAGTAATTTTTTCCTTACTTTTTTTTGCTTATGTGTGACTTACCGTATTTATAAACTGGTTTCAGCCTGTTGATAATTTTCTTTCACGTAAGCAATTTTTCCTTTTTTACTTTGGTAGTAGCTTTTTCTGCTCCATGTTTGAGCTGGAGTAAATTTAGTCAATTTTTAACCTTGTTGCGTTTTTTTTGCGCAGTTGCGACTGTCGCGCGAAAACACACGTAGTCGCAGTTGCGACAATTATAGTATAGAAAACCTGACTAAACCTGTTGATAAATGTCCATCATAATGTACAACAGTTCACATCTGGGCAGGGCCCTTGCACCAGAGGTTAATTATTAATAACAAATTTGCAAAAAATATAAAAAGTATCATAAAAATGATCATAAAACATTCTACAGGCAGCAAGAAGGATGCCATAGGTCACTTCTGCTCAAAAAAAAAATAATAATAATAATAAAAAAAATAAAAAAATTTAAAAAAATTAAAAAAAAGGTTGGATTGGACCTTTTAGGTGACCGAAAACGAAAAGTCGTGGCTGACAATGTTGGCTATCAGTAATTTCTGTCCTGGAAGAGGAGGAGTGTGAAGCCCAGACAGCAGAGATATGGATTCAGGGGCACGGTCTGGGTGTTATTTTTGGCCGGAGATAAGCTTTAATTATATCCAGATAAAACAAATATCACAAAAGAAATCTGCTTGACTTTACAGCAATGTACCCGGTAATCAAAGTTATGAAACCCTGTCATTAAAGGCGGGCACACCCAGAGATAAAGACCACCTTCTATAAGACGTACAGTAAATGAATGTATGTATAACATAAGAGATTGATTCCCAGAAAGAACCTGAGGGACCGTAAACTCTAAGAAAGCTGGAAGCAAAAACCTAGGAACTGTGAGAAGAACAATGATTTATAGTAAATCAAACATCACATTCCCATTTGGCCGGCAATAGGCTGCCAGAAGGATCTACCAAGTCCATCAAAGTCTCCTCGGTCTGCCCTGGTGTCTGTATGAAGACAATTATTGACACAGCCCAGCTATTTCATATGAATGAAGACATTAAAAAGACCACATTTAAAGGCTTTAACTTTTCCCAGGAAGGAATATTAACCAAACATGACAATTCTCATGAAGATTTGTGCACCCTCAGGCTACAGCGCCACCGCATGAGTAAAGTGTGATTTCTCGCCTCTGTTCCCACATGCTACACACTGAATGATGAGGAACAAGTCTGAGGGAGGTAATACAATGTTATGTAGGTGCGACTACATTACATACGTTACTACCAACATTGCTATCACAAAGCTTTCTTTGGACGTACCGCCACCATATCATGGATACTTTCACAAGAAGTGTCCTCCTTCGTCTTTAGGTCAACTCAAACGTACCACCACCATATCATGGATACTTTCAAAAGAAGTGTCCTCCTTCGTCTTTAGGTCAACTCAAACGTACCACCACCATATCATGGATACTTTCACAAGAAGAGTCCTCCTTCGCCTTTAGGTCAACTCAAACGTACCACCACCATATCATGGATACTTTCATAAGAAGTCTTTAGGTCAACTCAAGACTATTACTGTTCTAGGATTTATCAATGCACCATTATATTACTTTTTTGTACTTCATCCACCAACTTTCACATCTATAAAAGCTCACATAGGGTACTGTATACGGTAAACTAGTTGAAAAAAAAAAGTGTATGGTGGCACCATTAGGAGAAAATGCCCCAAATGCAATTACCATGAAAACAATAGTCCTGCAAAAACCATGTTCACGAAGGAGGTGCGGCGGTGCTAGGACATGAACATAGAAAAACAAATGAAAAAAAGTAAATCAGAGTGTTCCTGCACTCACCGCACATCCGCCGTTCACTATAGAGGAGCAGACATGGAGGTTCGGGAGTTGCACGGGGGGCTTAGAGGCTACAACTGGTAGTTTCGTGCAACAGGTGCACTTCTTCCGGCCTCGAGCCATCATGGAGGGGCTCAGAGGGTACAACCAGTAGTTTCGTGCAACAGGTGTACTTCTTCCAGCCTCAAGCAGTCATGGAGGTTTGGGAGTTGCATGGGGAGGCTCAGAGACTACAACCGGTAGTTTTGTGCAACAGGTGCACTTCTTCCGGCCTCGAGCCGTCATGGAGGTTTGGGAGTTGCATGGAGGGCTCAGAGGCTACAACCGGTAGTTTCGTGCAACAGGTGCACTGCTTCCGGCCTCTTTGAGGCCGGAAGAAGTGCGCCTGTTGCACGAAACTACCGGTTGTAGCCTTGGAGTCCCCAGTGCAACTCCTGAACCTCCACGATGGCTCCTCTATAGTGAATGCAATGCTCAATGGGAAAAATAGGCAAATTAGGAATTTTCCCTATGGATGAGAGCGCTTTTATACTGATTTAACCAAACCAGAGTCTCCCCCAAAAGAATGAGACATTCATCTATAAACAGTGTTGGCTGAGGAGATGCCGTAAGGTCCCTCATTACACATTAGAGAACAGTTGCCTAGACCTTAGGATTTTGGGGGGACCAGCTGACCGATAATGTGTTTGGGAACCTCCCAACTCACCGCCAGCAGACAATATTAGGGAAGAAGTATTGGGCATGTTAGATTACAACTTCCTGATTCTTTTGTTCATGGGAAGAACCTCTCTACTACCCAATAAAGTATGTAAAAATGATTCCCTATGCACAGGATGGGGGAATAAGTGATCGAGAGGGTCACCAACTGCATCAATGTACCACCTCAGCCGGTGATTGGGGGAGCGGGCCGTCACTCCCGAGACCAGTTCGTCCGAGAAGGTGGGGGCCTGAGTGCTCCAAGGTAAGAGACAGGCTATGTTCTGGAAATCGCAAGGGGTACTAGAATTCTGACCACTCACGATCACACACTATTACCCTAACCAGTGGGGTTTTCCCAACATGGAGTACCCCTTTTAGAACACATGAATGCTTGGCACAGCCATGGTCATGAGTATGAGGTGAATGGGAGAGCTAGGTTGTCAGAATCTGAAAGTATAAGAATGAGGACACCCGTAATAGGCATTGGCGCAGTGCAGAGCGGGTAAGTAGAGATGGTAATGTCACTCACTGGAACTTCTGAAGCAGCAGTGGAATAGAGTCTAGACCAAGTTCCCCCACTAGTTATTTGGGTTGATGTTGTCCTATGTGGTGACTCGTTATAACTAAACAACTGCTGTAATAAATTAATGGGGAAAACACTGAAATCCAGTATGCCGGGATCAACCCAAAGTTTTTTTTTTTTTTTTTATATATTAGTTGTATTTCCTACAAAACACATTCACTAGTATAGTGGATGAACCTGTTCTATGTTCTAAGTCGTTGAATTATCAAATTAACATGACTTTCTCTTATCCTAGTATGATCTATAGCAAGTCCAGACAACACATTTACTGTAACGCCACAGGCAAAATACGTGTCATTTTATTACAATTGGGATGGAGCAACAAGGTACTTCAAAGCTTTTGTAATCACCAGTAAAGTCAAGTA